>NW_026600641.1:87500-120000 GCF_029448725.1 Salvelinus fontinalis | reverse complement strand
TGCAGAGTTCGGCATTGGAAGTAAAGTGACATTTGGAACAATTCGACGAAGCATTGCTACATTGAACTTTAATCATGGGTCGGTTACAGACCGGGGAACTGTGGCTGACCATATGTGTCACTCTCTGGAAACACAGTCACGTTACTACCGTTACCATAATTTGCCTCGTAACGCAAGCCAAGCTCGGACATTAATTGAGAGACAAATCAATCCATGAAGAACTCAAATAAAGACATTAATTTAGAAATATGTCCTTTGCTTTGTGTGTCATTTAAACCCATTATAAAATTGTGGGCCTGGTAACCCAAAAGAGGGCACTTAGCCGTTTTTCAGGAAAGGCATCTGGGTTACCAGATGCCCTGTGTTCGATTTGGGTTACCAGATGCCCTATGTTCGATTTGGGTTACCAGATGCCCTCTATTCAATTTGGGTTACCAGATGCCCTATGTTCGATTTGGGTTACCAGATGCACTGTTAGATTTGGGTTACCAGATGCCCTCTATTCGATTTGGGTTACCAGACGCACGGGGTCCGTTTTGGGTTACCAGATGCCCTATGTTCGATTTGGGTTACCAGACGCACGGGGTTCGTTTTGGGTTACCAGATGCCCTCTATTCGATTTGGGTTACCAGACGCACGGGGTCCGTTTTGGGTTACCAGATGCCCTATGTTCGATTTGGGTTACCAGACGCACGGGGTTCGTTTTGGGTTACCAGATGCCCTCTGTTCGATTTGGGTTACCAGATGCCCTCTATTCGATTTGGGTTACCAGACGCACGGGGTCCGTTTTGGGTTACCAGATGCCCTATGTTCGATTTGGGTTACCAGACGCACGGGGTTCGTTTTGGGTTACCAGATGCCCTCTATTCGATTTGGGTTACCAGACGCACGGGGTCCGTTTTGGGTTACCAGATGCCCTATGTTCGATTTGGGTTACCAGACGCACGGGGTCCGTTTTGGGTTACCAGATGCCCTCTGTTCGATTTGGGTTACCAGATGCCCTCTATTCGATTTGGGTTACCAGACGCACGGGGTCCGTTTTGGGTTACCAGATGCCCTATGTTCGATTTGGGTTACCAGACGCACGGGGTTCGTTTTGGGTTACCAGATGCCCTCTATTCGATTTGGGTTACCAGACGCACGGGGTCCGTTTTGGGTTACCAGATGCCCTCTGTTCGATTTGGGTTACCAGATGCCCTCTATTCGATTTGGGTTACCAGACGCACGGGGTCCGTTTTGGGTTACCAGATGCCCTATGTTCGATTTGGGTTACCAGACGCACGGGGTTCGTTTTGGGTTACCAGATGCCCTCTATTCGATTTGGGTTACCAGACGCACGGGGTCCGTTTTGGGTTACCAGATGCCCTATGTTCGATTTGGGTTACCAGACGCACGGGGTTCGTTTTGGGTTACCAGATGCCCTCTGTTCGATTTGGGTTACCAGATGCCCTCTATTCGATTTGGGTTACCAGACGCACGGGGTCCGTTTTGGGTTACCAGATGCCCTATGTTCGATTTGGGTTACCAGACGCACAGGGTTCGTTTTGGGTTACCAGATGCCCTCTATTCGATTTGGGTTACCAGACGCACGGGGTCCGTTTTGGGTTACCAGATGCCCTCTGTTCGATTTGGGTTACCAGATGCCCTCTATTCGATTTGGGTTACCAGACGCACGGGGTCCGTTTTGGGTTACCAGATGCCCTATGTTCGATTTGGGTTACCAGACGCACGGGGTTCGTTTTGGGTTACCAGATGCCCTCTATTCGATTTGGGTTACCAGACGCACGGGGTCCGTTTTGGGTTACCAGATGCCCTATGTTCGATTTGGGTTACCAGACGCACGGGGTTCGTTTTGGGTTACCAGATGCCCTCTGTTCGATTTGGGTTACCAGATGCCCTCTATTCGATTTGGGTTACCAGACGCACGGGGTCCGTTTTGGGTTACCAGATGCCCTATGTTCGATTTGGGTTACCAGACGCACAGGGTTCGTTTTGGGTTACCAGATGCCCTCTATTCGATTTGGGTTACCAGACGCACGGGGTCCGTTTTGGGTTACCAGATGCCCTCTGTTCGATTTGGGTTACCAGATGCCCTCTATTCGATTTGGGTTACCAGACGCACGGGGTCCGTTTTGGGTTACCAGATGCCCTATGTTCGATTTGGGTTACCAGACGCACGGGGTTCGTTTTGGGTTACCAGATGCCCTCTATTCGATTTGGGTTACCAGACGCACGGGGTCCGTTTTGGGTTACCAGATGCCCTATGTTCGATTTGGGTTACCAGACGCACGGGGTTCGTTTTGGGTTACCAGATGCCCTCTGTTCGATTTGGGTTACCAGATGCCCTCTATTCGATTTGGGTTACCAGACGCACGGGGTCCGTTTTGGGTTACCAGATGCCCTATGTTCGATTTGGGTTACCAGACGCACAGGGTTCGTTTTGGGTTACCAGATGCCCTCTATTCGATTTGGGTTACCAGACGCACGGGGTCCGTTTTGGGTTACCAGATGCCCTCTGTTCGATTTGGGTTACCAGATGCCCTCTATTCGATTTGGGTTACCAGACGCACGGGGTCCGTTTTGGGTTACCAGATGCCCTATGTTCGATTTGGGTTACCAGACGCACGGGGTTCGTTTTGGGTTACCAGATGCCCTCTATTCGATTTGGGTTACCAGATGCCCGAGGTCCGTTTTGGGTTACCAGATGCCCGAGGTCCGTTTTGGGTTACCAGGTGCACGCGGTCCGTAACAGCGGGACTATGGTCTTTAATGCCCGAGGAGGGGTGCTTAAGTGTGGGTGCCCTGGTTCGCCTGGTGTGCAAGGTTGTGGGGGTGTCCCCGGCTGTAAGTCATGCCCAGAGAGAGGGGTGTTGACCCGGGCCAGTGAGTGAAGGCCTATTGGCCTGGAGGTCCGTAGTTCCACTGTCCTTATGGGGGGCAGAGTGGCCTTTTTTTTGGCCCGTTTTCCGATCACCATTTCCCGCATGAATTTTCAGCTATTTTTCGGCATTTCGGCATTTCGTCATTTCGGTATTTAGGTATTTAGGTATTTCGGGTTAGGGTTAGGAAAAAACATAGCCGATTTTCTGAAGAGTTCAACATAGAATATTTTCAGACATATTTTTAAAAGTTCCATAAATCACTCAGGCCGGCCCCCACCGACTTGGGCCCGTAGTATGGTGCTCCCACAGTGGGCACTGGTGAATGTAGGCCATTTAAAGTCATTTTAAGCCGTTTTAAAAATATGCACCTGGTAACCCAAAAGAGGGCACTTAGAAAATATTCGAGAGGAAAGGACATAGCCGATTTTCTGAAGAGTTCAACATAGAATATTTTCAGACAATTTTTTGGAAAGCTCTATAAATCACTCAGGCCGGCCCCCACCGACTTGGGCCCGTAGTATGGTGCTCCCATAACGGGTATGTAGGTGTGTAGCCCATCGAAAATGATTTAAAAGCATTATAAAAATATGGGCCTGGTAACCCAAAAGAGGGCACTTAGAAAATATTCGAGAGGAAAGGACATAGCCGATTTTCTGAAGAGTTCAACATAGAAAGTATTCAGACCTTTTTGTAAAAGCTCCATAAATCCCTCAGGCCGGCCCCCACCGACTTGGCCCCGTAGTATGATGCTCCCATAGCGGGCATTGAGGTGTGTAGCCCATTTAAAATCATTTTAAACCATTATAAAATTGTGGGCCTGGTAACCCAAAAGAGGGCACTTAGCCGTTTTTCTGAGCTGTCCAACATAGAAAATATTCAGACCTTTTTGTAAAAGCTCCATAAATCCCTCAGGCCGGCCCCCACCGACTTGGCCCCGTAGTATGATGCTCCCATAGCGGGCATTGAGGTGTGTAGCCCATTTAAAATCATTTTAAACCATTATAAAAATGTGCGCCTGGTAACCCATAAGTAAAAACATAAGGTGATGTCGGTAGGCTGGACCTATGCACCTGGTAACCCAAAAGAGGGGACATAGCCGTTTTTCTGAAAAGTTCAACATAGAAAGTATTCAGACCTTTTTGTAAAAGCTCCATAAATCCCTCAGGCCGGCCCCCACCGACTTGGCCCCGTAGTATGATGCTCCCATAGCGGGCATTGAGGTGTGTAGCCCATTTAAAATCATTTTAAACCATTATAAAATTGTGGGCCTGGTAACCCAAAAGAGGGCACTTAGCCGTTTTTCTGAGCTGTCCAACATAGAAAATATTCAGACCTTTTTGTAAAAGCTCCATAAATCCCTCAGGCCGGCCCCCACCGACTTGGCCCCGTAGTATGATGCTCCCATAGCGGGCATTGAGGTGTGTAGCCCATTTAAAATCATTTTAAACCATTATAAAAATGTGCGCCTGGTAACCCATAAGTAAAAACATAAGGTGATGTCGGTAGGCTGGACCTATGCACCTGGTAACCCAAAAGAGGGGACATAGCCGTTTTTCTGAAAAGTTCAACATAGAAAGTATTCAGACCTTTTTGTAAAAGCTCCATAAATCCCTCAGGCCGGCCCCCACCGACTTGGCCCCGTAGTATGATGCTCCCATAGCGGGCATTGAGGTGTGTAGCCCATTTAAAATCATTTTAAACCATTATAAAATTGTGGGCCTGGTAACCCAAAAGACGGCACTTAGCCGTTTTTCTGAGCTGTCCAACATAGAAAATATTCAGACCTTTTTGTAAAAGCTCCATAAATCCCTCAGGCCGGCCCCCACCGACTTGGCCCCGTAGTATGATGCTCCCATAGCGGGCATTGAGGTGTGTAGCCCATTTAAAATCATTTTAAACCATTATAAAAATGTGCGCCTGGTAACCCATAAGTAAAAACATAAGGTGATGTCGGTAGGCTGGACCTATGCACCTGGTAACCCAAAAGAGGGGACATAGCCGTTTTTCTGAAAAGTTCAACATAGAAAGTATTCAGACCTTTTTGTAAAAGCTCCATAAATCCCTCAGGCCGGCCCCCACCGACTTGGCCCCGTAGTATGATGCTCCCATAGCGGGCATTGAGGTGTGTAGCCCATTTAAAATCATTTTAAACCATTATAAAATTGTGGGCCTGGTAACCCAAAAGAGGGCACTTAGCCGTTTTTCTGAGCTGTCCAACATAGAAAATATTCAGACCTTTTTGTAAAAGCTCCATAAATCCCTCAGGCCGGCCCCCACCGACTTGGCCCCGTAGTATGATGCTCCCATAGCGGGCATTGAGGTGTGTAGCCCATTTAAAATCATTTTAAACCATTATAAAAATGTGCGCCTGGTAACCCATAAGTAAAAACATAAGGTGATGTCGGTAGGCTGGACCTATGCACCTGGTAACCCAAAAGAGGGGACATAGCCGTTTTTCTGAAAAGTTCAACATAGAAAGTATTCAGACCTTTTTGTAAAAGCTCCATAAATCCCTCAGGCCGGCCCCCACCGACTTGGCCCCGTAGTATGATGCTCCCATAGCGGGCATTGAGGTGTGTAGCCCATTTAAAATCATTTTAAACCATTATAAAATTGTGGGCCTGGTAACCCAAAAGAGGGCACTTAGCCGTTTTTCTGAGCTGTCCAACATAGAAAATATTCAGACCTTTTTGTAAAAGCTCCATAAATCCCTCAGGCCGGCCCCCACCGACTTGGCCCCGTAGTATGATGCTCCCATAGCGGGCATTGAGGTGTGTAGCCCATTTAAAATCATTTTAAACCATTATAAAAATGTGCGCCTGGTAACCCATAAGTAAAAACATAAGGTGTTGTCGGTAGGCTGGACCTATGCACCTGGTAACCCAAAAGAGGGGACATAGCCGTTTTTCTGAAAAGTTCAACATAGAAAGTATTCAGACCTTTTTGTAAAAGCTCCATAAATCCCTCAGGCCGGCCCCCACCGACTTGGCCCCGTAGTATGATGCTCCCATAGCGGGCATTGAGGTGTGTAGCCCATTTAAAATCATTTTAAACCATTATAAAATTGTGGGCCTGGTAACCCAAAAGAGGGCACTTAGCCGTTTTTCTGAGCTGTCCAACATAGAAAATATTCAGACCTTTTTGTAAAAGCTCCATAAATCCCTCAGGCCGGCCCCCACCGACTTGGCCCCGTAGTATGATGCTCCCATAGCGGGCATTGAGGTGTGTAGCCCATTTAAAATCATTTTAAACCATTATAAAAATGTGCGCCTGGTAACCCATAAGTAAAAACATAAGGTGATGTCGGTAGGCTGGACCTATGCACCTGGTAACCCAAAAGAGGGGACATAGCCGTTTTTCTGAAAAGTTCAACATAGAAAGTATTCAGACCTTTTTGTAAAAGCTCCATAAATCCCTCAGGCCGGCCCCCACCGACTTGGCCCCGTAGTATGATGCTCCCATAGCGGGCATTGAGGTGTGTAGCCCATTTAAAATCATTTTAAACCATTATAAAATTGTGGGCCTGGTAACCCAAAAGAGGGCACTTAGCCGTTTTTCTGAGCTGTCCAACATAGAAAATATTCAGACCTTTTTGTAAAAGCTCCATAAATCCCTCAGGCCGGCCCCCACCGACTTGGCCCCGTAGTATGATGCTCCCATAGCGGGCATTGAGGTGTGTAGCCCATTTAAAATCATTTTAAACCATTATAAAAATGTGCGCCTGGTAACCCATAAGTAAAAACATAAGGTGATGTCGGTAGGCTGGACCTATGCACCTGGTAACCCAAAAGAGGGGACATAGCCGTTTTTCTGAAAAGTTCAACATAGAAAGTATTCAGACCTTTTTGTAAAAGCTCCATAAATCCCTCAGGCCGGCCCCCACCGACTTGGCCCCGTAGTATGATGCTCCCATAGCGGGCATTGAGGTGTGTAGCCCATTTAAAATCATTTTAAACCATTATAAAATTGTGGGCCTGGTAACCCAAAAGAGGGCACTTAGCCGTTTTTCTGAGCTGTCCAACATAGAAAATATTCAGACCTTTTTGTAAAAGCTCCATAAATCCCTCAGGCCGGCCCCCACCGACTTGGCCCCGTAGTATGATGCTCCCATAGCGGGCATTGAGGTGTGTAGCCCATTTAAAATCATTTTAAACCATTATAAAAATGTGCGCCTGGTAACCCATAAGTAAAAACATAAGGTGATGTCGGTAGGCTGGACCTATGCACCTGGTAACCCAAAAGAGGGGACATAGCCGTTTTTCTGAAAAGTTCAACATAGAAAGTATTCAGACCTTTTTGTAAAAGCTCCATAAATCCCTCAGGCCGGCCCCCACCGACTTGGCCCCGTAGTATGATGCTCCCATAGCGGGCATTGAGGTGTGTAGCCCATTTAAAATCATTTTAAACCATTATAAAATTGTGGGCCTGGTAACCCAAAAGAGGGCACTTAGCCGTTTTTCTGAGCTGTCCAACATAGAAAATATTCAGACCTTTTTGTAAAAGCTCCATAAATCCCTCAGGCCGGCCCCCACCGACTTGGCCCCGTAGTATGATGCTCCCATAGCGGGCATTGAGGTGTGTAGCCCATTTAAAATCATTTTAAACCATTATAAAAATGTGCGCCTGGTAACCCATAAGTAAAAACATAAGGTGATGTCGGTAGGCTGGACCTATGCACCTGGTAACCCAAAAGAGGGGACATAGCCGTTTTTCTGAAAAGTTCAACATAGAAAGTATTCAGACCTTTTTGTAAAAGCTCCATAAATCCCTCAGGCCGGCCCCCACCGACTTGGCCCCGTAGTATGATGCTCCCATAGCGGGCATTGAGGTGTGTAGCCCATTTAAAATAATTTTAAACCATTATAAAATTGTGGGCCTGGTAACCCAAAAGAGGGCACTTAGCCGTTTTTCTGAGCTGTCCAACATAGAAAATATTCAGACCTTTTTGTAAAAGCTCCATAAATCCCTCAGGCCGGCCCCCACCGACTTGGCCCCGTAGTATGATGCTCCCATAGCGGGCATTGAGGTGTGTAGCCCATTTAAAATCATTTTAAACCATTATAAAAATGTGCGCCTGGTAACCCATAAGTAAAAACATAAGGTGATGTCGGTAGGCTGGACCTATGCACCTGGTAACCCAAAAGAGGGGACACAGCCGTTTTTCTGAAAAGTTCAACATAGAAAGTATTCAGACCTTTTTGTAAAAGCTCCATAAATCCCTCAGGCCGGCCCCCACCGACTTGGCCCCGTAGTATGATGCTCCCATAGCGGGCATTGAGGTGTGTAGCCCATTTAAAATCATTTTAAACCATTATAAAATTGTGGGCCTGGTAACCCAAAAGAGGGCACTTAGCCGTTTTTCTGAGCTGTCCAACATAGAAAATATTCAGACCTTTTTGTAAAAGCTCCATAAATCCCTCAGGCCGGCCCCCACCGACTTGGCCCCGTAGTATGATGCTCCCATAGCGGGCATTGAGGTGTGTAGCCCATTTAAAATCATTTTAAACCATTATAAAAATGTGCGCCTGGTAACCCATAAGTAAAAACATAAGGTGATGTCGGTAGGCTGGACCTATGCACCTGGTAACCCAAAAGAGGGGACATAGCCGTTTTTCTGAAAAGTTCAACATAGAAAGTATTCAGACCTTTTTGTAAAAGCTCCATAAATCCCTCAGGCCGGCCCCCACCGACTTGGCCCCGTAGTATGATGCTCCCATAGCGGGCATTGAGGTGTGTAGCCCATTTAAAATCATTTTAAACCATTATAAAATTGTGGGCCTGGTAACCCAAAAGAGGGCACTTAGCCGTTTTTCTGAGCTGTCCAACATAGAAAATATTCAGACCTTTTTGTAAAAGCTCCATAAATCCCTCAGGCCGGCCCCCACCGACTTGGCCCCGTAGTATGATGCTCCCATAGCGGGCATTGAGGTGTGTAGCCCATTTAAAATCATTTTAAACCATTATAAAAATGTGCGCCTGGTAACCCATAAGTAAAAACATAAGGTGTTGTCGGTAGGCTGGACCTATGCACCTGGTAACCCAAAAGAGGGGACATAGCCGTTTTTCTGAAAAGTTCAACATAGAAAGTATTCAGACCTTTTTGTAAAAGCTCCATAAATCCCTCAGGCCGGCCCCCACCGACTTGGCCCCGTAGTATGATGCTCCCATAGCGGGCATTGAGGTGTGTAGCCCATTTAAAATCATTTTAAACCATTATAAAATTGTGGGCCTGGTAACCCAAAAGAGGGCACTTAGCCGTTTTTCTGAGCTGTCCAACATAGAAAATATTCAGACCTTTTTGTAAAAGCTCCATAAATCCCTCAGGCCGGCCCCCACCGACTTGGCCCCGTAGTATGATGCTCCCATAGCGGGCATTGAGGTGTGTAGCCCATTTAAAATCATTTTAAACCATTATAAAAATGTGCGCCTGGTAACCCATAAGTAAAAACATAAGGTGATGTCGGTAGGCTGGACCTATGCACCTGGTAACCCAAAAGAGGGGACATAGCCGTTTTTCTGAAAAGTTCAACATAGAAAGTATTCAGACCTTTTTGTAAAAGCTCCATAAATCCCTCAGGCCGGCCCCCACCGACTTGGCCCCGTAGTATGATGCTCCCATAGCGGGCATTGAGGTGTGTAGCCCATTTAAAATCATTTTAAACCATTATAAAATTGTGGGCCTGGTAACCCAAAAGAGGGCACTTAGCCGTTTTTCTGAGCTGTCCAACATAGAAAATATTCAGACCTTTTTGTAAAAGCTCCATAAATCCCTCAGGCCGGCCCCCACCGACTTGGCCCCGTAGTATGATGCTCCCATAGCGGGCATTGAGGTGTGTAGCCCATTTAAAATCATTTTAAACCATTATAAAAATGTGCGCCTGGTAACCCATAAGTAAAAACATAAGGTGATGTCGGTAGGCTGGACCTATGCACCTGGTAACCCAAAAGAGGGGACATAGCCGTTTTTCTGAAAAGTTCAACATAGAAAGTATTCAGACCTTTTTGTAAAAGCTCCATAAATCCCTCAGGCCGGCCCCCACCGACTTGGCCCCGTAGTATGATGCTCCCATAGCGGGCATTGAGGTGTGTAGCCCATTTAAAATCATTTTAAACCATTATAAAATTGTGGGCCTGGTAACCCAAAAGAGGGCACTTAGCCGTTTTTCTGAGCTGTCCAACATAGAAAATATTCAGACCTTTTTGTAAAAGCTCCATAAATCCCTCAGGCCGGCCCCCACCGACTTGGCCCCGTAGTATGATGCTCCCATAGCGGGCATTGAGGTGTGTAGCCCATTTAAAATCATTTTAAACCATTATAAAAATGTGCGCCTGGTAACCCATAAGTAAAAACATAAGGTGATGTCGGTAGGCTGGACCTATGCACCTGGTAACCCAAAAGAGGGGACATAGCCGTTTTTCTGAAAAGTTCAACATAGAAAGTATTCAGACCTTTTTGTAAAAGCTCCATAAATCCCTCAGGCCGGCCCCCACCGACTTGGCCCCGTAGTATGATGCTCCCATAGCGGGCATTGAGGTGTGTAGCCCATTTAAAATCATTTTAAACCATTATAAAATTGTGGGCCTGGTAACCCAAAAGAGGGCACTTAGCCGTTTTTCTGAGCTGTCCAACATAGAAAATATTCAGACCTTTTTGTAAAAGCTCCATAAATCCCTCAGGCCGGCCCCCACCGACTTGGCCCCGTAGTATGATGCTCCCATAGCGGGCATTGAGGTGTGTAGCCCATTTAAAATCATTTTAAACCATTATAAAAATGTGCGCCTGGTAACCCATAAGTAAAAACATAAGGTGATGTCGGTAGGCTGGACCTATGCACCTGGTAACCCAAAAGAGGGGACATAGCCGTTTTTCTGAAAAGTTCAACATAGAAAGTATTCAGACCTTTTTGTAAAAGCTCCATAAATCCCTCAGGCCGGCCCCCACCGACTTGGCCCCGTAGTATGATGCTCCCATAGCGGGCATTGAGGTGTGTAGCCCATTTAAAATCATTTTAAACCATTATAAAATTGTGGGCCTGGTAACCCAAAAGAGGGCACTTAGCCGTTTTTCTGAGCTGTCCAACATAGAAAATATTCAGACCTTTTTGTAAAAGCTCCATAAATCCCTCAGGCCGGCCCCCACCGACTTGGCCCCGTAGTATGATGCTCCCATAGCGGGCATTGAGGTGTGTAGCCCATTTAAAATCATTTTAAACCATTATAAAAATGTGCGCCTGGTAACCCATAAGTAAAAACATAAGGTGATGTCGGTAGGCTGGACCTATGCACCTGGTAACCCAAAAGAGGGGACACAGCCGTTTTTCTGAAAAGTTCAACATAGAAAGTATTCAGACCTTTTTGTAAAAGCTCCATAAATCCCTCAGGCCGGCCCCCACCGACTTGGCCCCGTAGTATGATGCTCCCATAGCGGGCATTGAGGTGTGTAGCCCATTTAAAATCATTTTAAACCATTATAAAATTGTGGGCCTGGTAACCCAAAAGAGGGCACTTAGCCGTTTTTCTGAGCTGTCCAACATAGAAAATATTCAGACCTTTTTGTAAAAGCTCCATAAATCCCTCAGGCCGGCCCCCACCGACTTGGCCCCGTAGTATGATGCTCCCATAGCGGGCATTGAGGTGTGTAGCCCATTTAAAATCATTTTAAACCATTATAAAAATGTGCGCCTGGTAACCCATAAGTAAAAACATAAGGTGATGTCGGTAGGCTGGACCTATGCACCTGGTAACCCAAAAGAGGGGACATAGCCGTTTTTCTGAAAAGTTCAACATAGAAAGTATTCAGACCTTTTTGTAAAAGCTCCATAAATCCCTCAGGCCGGCCCCCACCGACTTGGCCCCGTAGTATGGTGCTCCCAAGTCGGGCATTGAGGTGTGTAGCCCATCGAAAATCATTTAAAACCATTATAAAATTGTGGGCCTGGTAAAAAACACGGAAAAAAAAAACACCAGGCGCACGGGATGATGGATTAGTCCAGACATTTTGTAAAAGCTCCATAAATCCCTCAGGCCGGCCCCCACCGACTTGGCCCCGTAGTATGGATGTTCCATAGCGGGCATGTAGGTATGTAGCCCATTTAAAATCATTTTAAACCATTATAAGATTGTGGGCCTGGTAACCCAAAAGAGGGCACTTAGCCGTTTTTCAGGAAAGTTCAACATAGAAAGTATTCAGACCTTTTTCTAAAAGCTCCATAAATCCCTCAGGCCGGCCCCCACCGACTTGTGCCCGCAGTATGGTTGTTCCATAGCGGGTTAGGAGGTATGTAGCCCATCGAAAAGCATTTAAAACCATTATAAAATTGTGGGCCTGGTAACCTAAAAAAAATACCAGGCGTACGGAAAAAAACACCAGGTGCACGGAAAAAAACACCAGGTGCACGGGCTGGTAAATTGGTCCAGACATCTCAGGCCGGCCCCCACCGACTTGGCCCCGTAGTATGGTGCTCCCAAGTCGGGCATTGAGGTGTGTAGCCCATCGAAAATCATTTAAAACCATTATAAAATTGTGGGCCTGGTAACCCAAAAAAAATACCAGGTGCACGGAAAAAAACACCAGGCGCACGGGATGATGGATTAGTCCAGACATTTTGTAAAAGCTCCATAAATCCCTCAGGCCGGCCCCCACCGACTTGGCCCCGTAGTATGGATGTTCCATAGCGGGCATGTAGGTATGTAGCCCATTTAAAATCATTTTAAACCATTATAAAATTGTGGGCCTGGTAACCCAAAAGAGGGCACTTAGCCGTTTTTCAGGAAAGTTCAACATAGAAAGTATTCAGACCTTTTTCTAAAAGCTCCATAAATCCCTCAGGCCGGCCCCCACCGACTTGTGCCCGCAGTATGGTTGTTCCATAGCGGGTTAGGAGGTATGTAACCCATCGAAAAGCATTTAAAACCATTATAAAATTGTGGGCCTGGTAACCTAAAAAAAATACCAGGCGTACGGAAAAAAACACCAGGTGCACGGAAAAAAACACCAGGTGCACGGGCTGGTAAATTGGTCCAGACATCTCAGGCCGGCCCCCACCGACTTGGCCCCGTAGTGTGGTGCTCCCAAGTCGGGCATTGAGGTGTGTAGCCCATCGAAAATCATTTAAAACCATTATAAAATTGTGGGCCTGGTAACCCAAAAAAATACCAGGTGCACGGAAAAAAACACCAGGCGCACGGGATGATGGATTAGTCCAGACATTTTGTAAAAGCTCCATAAATCCCTCAGGCCGGCCCCCACCGACTTGGCCCCGTAGTATGGATGTTCCATAGCGGGCATGTAGGTATGTAGCCCATTTAAAATCATTTTAAACCATTATAAAATTGTGGGCCTGGTAACCCAAAAGAGGGCACTTAGCCGTTTTTCAGGAAAGTTCAACATAGAAAGTATTCAGACCTTTTTCTAAAAGCTCCATAAATCCCTCAGGCCGGCCCCCACCGACTTGTGCCCGCAGTATGGTTGTTCCATAGCGGGTTAGGAGGTATGTAACCCATCGAAAAGCATTTAAAACCATTATAAAATTGTGGGCCTGGTAACCTAAAAAAAATACCAGGCGTACGGAAAAAAACACCAGGTGCACGGAAAAAAACACCAGGTGCACGGGCTGGTAAATTGGTCCAGACATCTCAGGCCGGCCCCCACCGACTTGGCCCCGTAGTGTGGTGCTCCCAAGTCGGGCATTGAGGTGTGTAGCCCATCGAAAATCATTTAAAACCATTATAAAATTGTGGGCCTGGTAACCCAAAAAAATACCAGGTGCACGGAAAAAAACACCAGGCGCACGGGATGATGGATTAGTCCAGACATTTTGTAAAAGCTCCATAAATCCCTCAGGCCGGCCCCCACCGACTTGGCCCCGTAGTATGGATGTTCCATAGCGGGCATGTAGGTATGTAGCCCATTTAAAATCATTTTAAACCATTATAAAATTGTGGGCCTGGTAACCCAAAAGAGGGCACTTAGCCGTTTTTCAGGAAAGTTCAACATAGAAAGTATTCAGACCTTTTTCTAAAAGCTCCATAAATCCCTCAGGCCGGCCCCCACCGACTTGTGCCCGCAGTATGGTTGTTCCATAGCGGGTTAGGAGGTATGTAGCCCATCGAAAAGCATTTAAAACCATTATAAAATTGTGGGCCTGGTAACCTAAAAAAAATACCAGGCGTACGGAAAAAAACACCAGGTGCACGGAAAAAAACACCAGGTGCACGGGCTGGTAAATTGGTCCAGACATCTCAGGCCGGCCCCCACCGACTTGGCCCCGTAGTATGGTGCTCCCAAGTCGGGCATTGAGGTGTGTAGCCCATCGAAAATCATTTAAAACCACTATAAAATTGTGGGCCTGGTAACCCAAAAAAAATACCAGGTGCACGGAAAAAAACACCAGGCGCACGGGATGATGGATTAGTCCAGACATTTTGTAAAAGCTCCATAAATCCCTCAGGCCGGCCCCCACCGACTTGGCCCCGTAGTATGATGCTCCCATAGCGGGCATTGAGGTGTGTAGCCCATTTAAAATCATTTTAAACCATTATAAAAATGTGCGCCTGGTAACCCATAAGTAAAAACATAAGGTGATGTCGGTAGGCTGGACCTATGCACCTGGTAACCCAAAAGAGGGGACATAGCCGTTTTTCTGAAAAGTTCAACATAGAAAGTATTCAGACCTTTTTGTAAAAGCTCCATAAATCCCTCAGGCCGGCCCCCACCGACTTGGCCCCGTAGTATGATGCTCCCATAGCGGGCATTGAGGTGTGTAGCCCATTTAAAATCATTTTAAACCATTATAAAATTGTGGGCCTGGTAACCCAAAAGAGGGCACTTAGCCGTTTTTCTGAGCTGTCCAACATAGAAAATATTCAGACCTTTTTGTAAAAGCTCCATAAATCCCTCAGGCCGGCCCCCACCGACTTGGCCCCGTAGTATGATGCTCCCATAGCGGGCATTGAGGTGTGTAGCCCATTTAAAATCATTTTAAACCATTATAAAAATGTGCGCCTGGTAACCCATAAGTAAAAACATAAGGTGATGTCGGTAGGCTGGACCTATGCACCTGGTAACCCAAAAGAGGGGACATAGCCGTTTTTCTGAAAAGTTCAACATAGAAAGTATTCAGACCTTTTTGTAAAAGCTCCATAAATCCCTCAGGCCGGCCCCCACCGACTTGGCCCCGTAGTATGATGCTCCCATAGCGGGCATTGAGGTGTGTAGCCCATTTAAAATCATTTTAAACCATTATAAAATTGTGGGCCTGGTAACCCAAAAGAGGGCACTTAGCCGTTTTTCTGAGCTGTCCAACATAGAAAATATTCAGACCTTTTTGTAAAAGCTCCATAAATCCCTCAGGCCGGCCCCCACCGACTTGGCCCCGTAGTATGATGCTCCCATAGCGGGCATTGAGGTGTGTAGCCCATTTAAAATCATTTTAAACCATTATAAAAATGTGCGCCTGGTAACCCATAAGTAAAAACATAAGGTGATGTCGGTAGGCTGGACCTATGCACCTGGTAACCCAAAAGAGGGGACATAGCCGTTTTTCTGAAAAGTTCAACATAGAAAGTATTCAGACCTTTTTGTAAAAGCTCCATAAATCCCTCAGGCCGGCCCCCACCGACTTGGCCCCGTAGTATGATGCTCCCATAGCGGGCATTGAGGTGTGTAGCCCATTTAAAATCATTTTAAACCATTATAAAATTGTGGGCCTGGTAACCCAAAAGAGGGCACTTAGCCGTTTTTCTGAGCTGTCCAACATAGAAAATATTCAGACCTTTTTGTAAAAGCTCCATAAATCCCTCAGGCCGGCCCCCACCGACTTGGCCCCGTAGTATGATGCTCCCATAGCGGGCATTGAGGTGTGTAGCCCATTTAAAATCATTTTAAACCATTATAAAAATGTGCGCCTGGTAACCCATAAGTAAAAACATAAGGTGATGTCGGTAGGCTGGACCTATGCACCTGGTAACCCAAAAGAGGGGACATAGCCGTTTTTCTGAAAAGTTCAACATAGAAAGTATTCAGACCTTTTTGTAAAAGCTCCATAAATCCCTCAGGCCGGCCCCCACCGACTTGGCCCCGTAGTATGATGCTCCCATAGCGGGCATTGAGGTGTGTAGCCCATTTAAAATCATTTTAAACCATTATAAAATTGTGGGCCTGGTAACCCAAAAGAGGGCACTTAGCCGTTTTTCTGAGCTGTCCAACATAGAAAATATTCAGACCTTTTTGTAAAAGCTCCATAAATCCCTCAGGCCGGCCCCCACCGACTTGGCCCCGTAGTATGATGCTCCCATAGCGGGCATTGAGGTGTGTAGCCCATTTAAAATCATTTTAAACCATTATAAAAATGTGCGCATGGTAACCCATAAGTAAAAACATAAGGTGATGTCGGTAGGCTGGACCTATGCACCTGGTAACCCAAAAGAGGGGACATAGCCGTTTTTCTGAAAAGTTCAACATAGAAAGTATTCAGACCTTTTTGTAAAAGCTCCATAAATCCCTCAGGCCGGCCCCCACCGACTTGGCCCCGTAGTATGATGCTCCCATAGCGGGCATTGAGGTGTGTAGCCCATTTAAAATCATTTTAAACCATTATAAAATTGTGGGCCTGGTAACCCAAAAGAGGGCACTTAGCCGTTTTTCTGAGCTGTCCAACATAGAAAATATTCAGACCTTTTTGTAAAAGCTCCATAAATCCCTCAGGCCGGCCCCCACCGACTTGGCCCCGTAGTATGATGCTCCCATAGCGGGCATTGAGGTGTGTAGCCCATTTAAAATCATTTTAAACCATTATAAAAATGTGCGC
Organism: Salvelinus fontinalis; assembly: GCF_029448725.1. NCBI lineage: Eukaryota > Metazoa > Chordata > Actinopteri > Salmoniformes > Salmonidae > Salvelinus > Salvelinus fontinalis. The sequence goes on along the minus strand of NW_026600641.1, from coordinate 103,310 downwards.
CTGGTAACCCATAAGTAAAAACATAAGGTGATGTCGGTAGGCTGGACCTATGCACCTGGTAACCCAAAAGAGGGGACATAGCCGTTTTTCTGAAAAGTTCAACATAGAAAGTATTCAGACCTTTTTGTAAAAGCTCCATAAATCCCTCAGGCCGGCCCCCACCGACTTGGCCCCGTAGTATGATGCTCCCATAGCGGGCATTGAGGTGTGTAGCCCATTTAAAATCATTTTAAACCATTATAAAATTGTGGGCCTGGTAACCCAAAAGAGGGCACTTAGCCGTTTTTCTGAGCTGTCCAACATAGAAAATATTCAGACCTTTTTGTAAAAGCTCCATAAATCCCTCAGGCCGGCCCCCACCGACTTGGCCCCGTAGTATGATGCTCCCATAGCGGGCATTGAGGTGTGTAGCCCATTTAAAATCATTTTAAACCATTATAAAAATGTGCGCCTGGTAACCCATAAGTAAAAACATAAGGTGATGTCGGTAGGCTGGACCTATGCACCTGGTAACCCAAAAGAGGGGACACAGCCGTTTTTCTGAAAAGTTCAACATAGAAAGTATTCAGACCTTTTTGTAAAAGCTCCATAAATCCCTCAGGCCGGCCCCCACCGACTTGGCCCCGTAGTATGATGCTCCCATAGCGGGCATTGAGGTGTGTAGCCCATTTAAAATCATTTTAAACCATTATAAAATTGTGGGCCTGGTAACCCAAAAGAGGGCACTTAGCCGTTTTTCTGAGCTGTCCAACATAGAAAATATTCAGACCTTTTTGTAAAAGCTCCATAAATCCCTCAGGCCGGCCCCCACCGACTTGGCCCCGTAGTATGATGCTCCCATAGCGGGCATTGAGGTGTGTAGCCCATTTAAAATCATTTTAAACCATTATAAAAATGTGCGCCTGGTAACCCATAAGTAAAAACATAAGGTGATGTCGGTAGGCTGGACCTATGCACCTGGTAACCCAAAAGAGGGGACATAGCCGTTTTTCTGAAAAGTTCAACATAGAAAGTATTCAGACCTTTTTGTAAAAGCTCCATAAATCCCTCAGGCCGGCCCCCACCGACTTGGCCCCGTAGTATGGTGCTCCCAAGTCGGGCATTGAGGTGTGTAGCCCATCGAAAATCATTTAAAACCATTATAAAATTGTGGGCCTGGTAAAAAACACGGAAAAAAAAAACACCAGGCGCACGGGATGATGGATTAGTCCAGACATTTTGTAAAAGCTCCATAAATCCCTCAGGCCGGCCCCCACCGACTTGGCCCCGTAGTATGGATGTTCCATAGCGGGCATGTAGGTATGTAGCCCATTTAAAATCATTTTAAACCATTATAAAATTGTGGGCCTGGTAACCCAAAAGAGGGCACTTAGCCGTTTTTCAGGAAAGTTCAACATAGAAAGTATTCAGACCTTTTTCTAAAAGCTCCATAAATCCCTCAGGCCGGCCCCCACCGACTTGTGCCCGCAGTATGGTTGTTCCATAGCGGGTTAGGAGGTATGTAGCCCATCGAAAAGCATTTAAAACCATTATAAAATTGTGGGCCTGGTAACCTAAAAAAAATACCAGGCGTACGGAAAAAAACACCAGGTGCACGGAAAAAAACACCAGGTGCACGGGCTGGTAAATTGGTCCAGACATCTCAGGCCGGCCCCCACCGACTTGGCCCCGTAGTATGGTGCTCCCAAGTCGGGCATTGAGGTGTGTAGCCCATCGAAAATCATTTAAAACCATTATAAAATTGTGGGCCTGGTAACCCAAAAAAAATACCAGGTGCACGGAAAAAAACACCAGGCGCACGGGATGATGGATTAGTCCAGACATTTTGTAAAAGCTCCATAAATCCCTCAGGCCGGCCCCCACCGACTTGGCCCCGTAGTATGGATGTTCCATAGCGGGCATGTAGGTATGTAGCCCATTTAAAATCATTTTAAACCATTATAAAATTGTGGGCCTGGTAACCCAAAAGAGGGCACTTAGCCGTTTTTCAGGAAAGTTCAACATAGAAAGTATTCAGACCTTTTTCTAAAAGCTCCATAAATCCCTCAGGCCGGCCCCCACCGACTTGTGCCCGCAGTATGGTTGTTCCATAGCGGGTTAGGAGGTATGTAACCCATCGAAAAGCATTTAAAACCATTATAAAATTGTGGGCCTGGTAACCTAAAAAAAATACCAGGCGTACGGAAAAAAACACCAGGTGCACGGAAAAAAACACCAGGTGCACGGGCTGGTAAATTGGTCCAGACATCTCAGGCCGGCCCCCACCGACTTGGCCCCGTAGTGTGGTGCTCCCAAGTCGGGCATTGAGGTGTGTAGCCCATCGAAAATCATTTAAAACCATTATAAAATTGTGGGCCTGGTAACCCAAAAAAATACCAGGTGCACGGAAAAAAACACCAGGCGCACGGGATGATGGATTAGTCCAGACATTTTGTAAAAGCTCCATAAATCCCTCAGGCCGGCCCCCACCGACTTGGCCCCGTAGTATGGATGTTCCATAGCGGGCATGTAGGTATGTAGCCCATTTAAAATCATTTTAAACCATTATAAAATTGTGGGCCTGGTAACCCAAAAGAGGGCACTTAGCCGTTTTTCAGGAAAGTTCAACATAGAAAGTATTCAGACCTTTTTCTAAAAGCTCCATAAATCCCTCAGGCCGGCCCCCACCGACTTGGCCCCGTAGTATGATGCTCCCATAGCGGGCATTGAGGTGTGTAGCCCATTTAAAATCATTTTAAACCATTATAAAATTGTGGGCCTGGTAACCCAAAAGAGGGCACTTAGCCGTTTTTCTGAGCTGTCCAACATAGAAAATATTCAGACCTTTTTGTAAAAGCTCCATAAATCCCTCAGGCCGGCCCCCACCGACTTGGCCCCGTAGTATGATGCTCCCATAGCGGGCATTGAGGTGTGTAGCCCATTTAAAATCATTTTAAACCATTATAAAAATGTGCGCCTGGTAACCCATAAGTAAAAACATAAGGTGATGTCGGTAGGCTGGACCTATGCACCTGGTAACCCAAAAGAGGGGACATAGCCGTTTTTCTGAAAAGTTCAACATAGAAAGTATTCAGACCTTTTTGTAAAAGCTCCATAAATCCCTCAGGCCGGCCCCCACCGACTTGGCCCCGTAGTATGATGCTCCCATAGCGGGCATTGAGGTGTGTAGCCCATTTAAAATCATTTTAAACCATTATAAAATTGTGGGCCTGGTAACCCAAAAGAGGGCACTTAGCCGTTTTTCTGAGCTGTCCAACATAGAAAATATTCAGACCTTTTTGTAAAAGCTCCATAAATCCCTCAGGCCGGCCCCCACCGACTTGGCCCCGTAGTATGATGCTCCCATAGCGGGCATTGAGGTGTGTAGCCCATTTAAAATCATTTTAAACCATTATAAAAATGTGCGCATGGTAACCCATAAGTAAAAACATAAGGTGATGTCGGTAGGCTGGACCTATGCACCTGGTAACCCAAAAGAGGGGACATAGCCGTTTTTCTGAAAAGTTCAACATAGAAAGTATTCAGACCTTTTTGTAAAAGCTCCATAAATCCCTCAGGCCGGCCCCCACCGACTTGGCCCCGTAGTATGATGCTCCCATAGCGGGCATTGAGGTGTGTAGCCCATTTAAAATCATTTTAAACCATTATAAAATTGTGGGCCTGGTAACCCAAAAGAGGGCACTTAGCCGTTTTTCTGAGCTGTCCAACATAGAAAATATTCAGACCTTTTTGTAAAAGCTCCATAAATCCCTCAGGCCGGCCCCCACCGACTTGGCCCCGTAGTATGATGCTCCCATAGCGGGCATTGAGGTGTGTAGCCCATTTAAAATCATTTTAAACCATTATAAAAATGTGCGCCTGGTAACCCATAAGTAAAAACATAAGGTGATGTCGGTAGGCTGGACCTATGCACCTGGTAACCCAAAAGAGGGGACATAGCCGTTTTTCTGAAAAGTTCAACATAGAAAGTATTCAGACCTTTTTGTAAAAGCTCCATAAATCCCTCAGGCCGGCCCCCACCGACTTGGCCCCGTAGTATGATGCTCCCATAGCGGGCATTGAGGTGTGTAGCCCATTTAAAATCATTTTAAACCATTATAAAATTGTGGGCCTGGTAACCCAAAAGAGGGCACTTAGCCGTTTTTCTGAGCTGTCCAACATAGAAAATATTCAGACCTTTTTGTAAAAGCTCCATAAATCCCTCAGGCCGGCCCCCACCGACTTGGCCCCGTAGTATGATGCTCCCATAGCGGGCATTGAGGTGTGTAGCCCATTTAAAATCATTTTAAACCATTATAAAAATGTGCGCCTGGTAACCCATAAGTAAAAACATAAGGTGATGTCGGTAGGCTGGACCTATGCACCTGGTAACCCAAAAGAGGGGACACAGCCGTTTTTCTGAAAAGTTCAACATAGAAAGTATTCAGACCTTTTTGTAAAAGCTCCATAAATCCCTCAGGCCGGCCCCCACCGACTTGGCCCCGTAGTATGATGCTCCCATAGCGGGCATTGAGGTGTGTAGCCCATTTAAAATCATTTTAAACCATTATAAAATTGTGGGCCTGGTAACCCAAAAGAGGGCACTTAGCCGTTTTTCTGAGCTGTCCAACATAGAAAATATTCAGACCTTTTTGTAAAAGCTCCATAAATCCCTCAGGCCGGCCCCCACCGACTTGGCCCCGTAGTATGATGCTCCCATAGCGGGCATTGAGGTGTGTAGCCCATTTAAAATCATTTTAAACCATTATAAAAATGTGCGCCTGGTAACCCATAAGTAAAAACATAAGGTGATGTCGGTAGGCTGGACCTATGCACCTGGTAACCCAAAAGAGGGGACATAGCCGTTTTTCTGAAAAGTTCAACATAGAAAGTATTCAGACCTTTTTGTAAAAGCTCCATAAATCCCTCAGGCCGGCCCCCACCGACTTGGCCCCGTAGTATGGTGCTCCCAAGTCGGGCATTGAGGTGTGTAGCCCATCGAAAATCATTTAAAACCATTATAAAATTGTGGGCCTGGTAAAAAACACGGAAAAAAAAAACACCAGGCGCACGGGATGATGGATTAGTCCAGACATTTTGTAAAAGCTCCATAAATCCCTCAGGCCGGCCCCCACCGACTTGGCCCCGTAGTATGGATGTTCCATAGCGGGCATGTAGGTATGTAGCCCATTTAAAATCATTTTAAACCATTATAAAATTGTGGGCCTGGTAACCCAAAAGAGGGCACTTAGCCGTTTTTCAGGAAAGTTCAACATAGAAAGTATTCAGACCTTTTTCTAAAAGCTCCATAAATCCCTCAGGCCGGCCCCCACCGACTTGTGCCCGCAGTATGGTTGTTCCATAGCGGGTTAGGAGGTATGTAGCCCATCGAAAAGCATTTAAAACCATTATAAAATTGTGGGCCTGGTAACCTAAAAAAAATACCAGGCGTACGGAAAAAAACACCAGGTGCACGGAAAAAAACACCAGGTGCACGGGCTGGTAAATTGGTCCAGACATCTCAGGCCGGCCCCCACCGACTTGGCCCCGTAGTATGGTGCTCCCAAGTCGGGCATTGAGGTGTGTAGCCCATCGAAAATCATTTAAAACCATTATAAAATTGTGGGCCTGGTAACCCAAAAAAAATACCAGGTGCACGGAAAAAAACACCAGGCGCACGGGATGATGGATTAGTCCAGACATTTTGTAAAAGCTCCATAAATCCCTCAGGCCGGCCCCCACCGACTTGGCCCCGTAGTATGGATGTTCCATAGCGGGCATGTAGGTATGTAGCCCATTTAAAATCATTTTAAACCATTATAAAATTGTGGGCCTGGTAACCCAAAAGAGGGCACTTAGCCGTTTTTCAGGAAAGTTCAACATAGAAAGTATTCAGACCTTTTTCTAAAAGCTCCATAAATCCCTCAGGCCGGCCCCCACCGACTTGTGCCCGCAGTATGGTTGTTCCATAGCGGGTTAGGAGGTATGTAACCCATCGAAAAGCATTTAAAACCATTATAAAATTGTGGGCCTGGTAACCTAAAAAAAATACCAGGCGTACGGAAAAAAACACCAGGTGCACGGAAAAAAACACCAGGTGCACGGGCTGGTAAATTGGTCCAGACATCTCAGGCCGGCCCCCACCGACTTGGCCCCGTAGTGTGGTGCTCCCAAGTCGGGCATTGAGGTGTGTAGCCCATCGAAAATCATTTAAAACCATTATAAAATTGTGGGCCTGGTAACCCAAAAAAATACCAGGTGCACGGAAAAAAACACCAGGCGCACGGGATGATGGATTAGTCCAGACATTTTGTAAAAGCTCCATAAATCCCTCAGGCCGGCCCCCACCGACTTGGCCCCGTAGTATGGATGTTCCATAGCGGGCATGTAGGTATGTAGCCCATTTAAAATCATTTTAAACCATTATAAAATTGTGGGCCTGGTAACCCAAAAGAGGGCACTTAGCCGTTTTTCAGGAAAGTTCAACATAGAAAGTATTCAGACCTTTTTCTAAAAGCTCCATAAATCCCTCAGGCCGGCCCCCACCGACTTGTGCCCGCAGTATGGTTGTTCCATAGCGGGTTAGGAGGTATGTAACCCATCGAAAAGCATTTAAAACCATTATAAAATTGTGGGCCTGGTAACCTAAAAAAAATACCAGGCGTACGGAAAAAAACACCAGGTGCACGGAAAAAAACACCAGGTGCACGGGCTGGTAAATTGGTCCAGACATCTCAGGCCGGCCCCCACCGACTTGGCCCCGTAGTGTGGTGCTCCCAAGTCGGGCATTGAGGTGTGTAGCCCATCGAAAATCATTTAAAACCATTATAAAATTGTGGGCCTGGTAACCCAAAAAAATACCAGGTGCACGGAAAAAAACACCAGGCGCACGGGATGATGGATTAGTCCAGACATTTTGTAAAAGCTCCATAAATCCCTCAGGCCGGCCCCCACCGACTTGGCCCCGTAGTATGGATGTTCCATAGCGGGCATGTAGGTATGTAGCCCATTTAAAATCATTTTAAACCATTATAAAATTGTGGGCCTGGTAACCCAAAAGAGGGCACTTAGCCGTTTTTCAGGAAAGTTCAACATAGAAAGTATTCAGACCTTTTTCTAAAAGCTCCATAAATCCCTCAGGCCGGCCCCCACCGACTTGTGCCCGCAGTATGGTTGTTCCATAGCGGGTTAGGAGGTATGTAGCCCATCGAAAAGCATTTAAAACCATTATAAAATTGTGGGCCTGGTAACCTAAAAAAAATACCAGGCGTACGGAAAAAAACACCAGGTGCACGGAAAAAAACACCAGGTGCACGGGCTGGTAAATTGGTCCAGACATCTCAGGCCGGCCCCCACCGACTTGGCCCCGTAGTATGGTGCTCCCAAGTCGGGCATTGAGGTGTGTAGCCCATCGAAAATCATTTAAAACCACTATAAAATTGTGGGCCTGGTAACCCAAAAAAAATACCAGGTGCACGGAAAAAAACACCAGGCGCACGGGATGATGGATTAGTCCAGACATTTTGTAAAAGCTCCATAAATCCCTCAGGCCGGCCCCCACCGACTTGGCCCCGTAGTATGGATGTTCCATAGCGGGCATGTAGGTATGTAGCCCATTTAAAATCATTTTAAACCATTATAAAATTGTGGGCCTGGTAACCCAAAAGAGGGCACTTAGCCGTTTTTCAGGAAAGTTCAACATAGAAAGTATTCAGACCTTTTTCTAAAAGCTCCATAAATCCCTCAGGCCGGCCCCCACCGACTTGTGCCCGCAGTATGGTTGTTCCATAGCGGGTTAGGAGGTATGTAGCCCATCGAAAAGCATTTAAAACCATTATAAAATTGTGGGCCTGGTAACCTAAAAAAAATGCCAGGCGTACGGAAAAAAACACCAGGTGCACGGAAAAAAACACCAGGTGCACGGGCTGGTAAATTGGTCCAGACATCTCAGGCCGGCCCCCACCGACTTGGCCCCGTAGTATGGTGCTCCCAAGTCGGGCATTGAGGTGTGTAGCCCATCGAAAATCATTTAAAACCATTATAAAATTGTGGGCCTGGTAACCCAAAAAAAATACCAGGTGCACGAAGGTGGCACTGTCACTTTTTCGACCAATTCCCGAAATATTCAAATAATGATTAAAAACAATTCCCGATGGGCTAGAGGTCCCACATTTTGGCTCATACCCTCTCTCGTGATGGGCAACAGTTACAGAGTGTAAATTTATTTTCGGAACCATAGGAATCTATTGGACTGGCAATTTCCATTTTTTCCCAAAACATTAAAACACGATTTTCTATTAAAATGTTTTATAGAAAAACGGTTATAATTATATGTAAATGTTCATCTATGTGTACCCTTTCGTGCAAAAAAAACCTCAACCAGATTGGAGTTGTACTTTTTGAGTTATTACCGTTTTAATATATTTAATTTTCCTCGAAAATCGAGGCACACTGACCTCAATCGATTGACACGCCCTTTTTCGATAATTCGGCCTGTCCGGCGATGACACACTCCCTGGTGTGTGGACCAGACAGGTACCAGCGCGATATTAGAAACCTGACTTTTGACAACAAGACTTCCATGTCCTAGAGATTCGGCGGTGGTGGCAGACTGCTCAGTCCGATTATAAAATGTGAAACGGACACTTTAGAGGGATGTGAGCCCCTCGGAACCATGGTCCATTGGACCTTTTACCGCCGGCGACCGATTATGGGTGTTATTCCAACCCTTCGGCGCCCGATATAGGGTGTTATTCCAACCCTTCGGCGCCCGATGTGTCCTAACTTTTGTTCCAAGTGTCCCAGCTTGGTGGTGGGAGGATATTGAGCTCTGTCCTGGACAGGTGCTCTATCCCAGCTATCACCTTGTGGGTTTGGATCATCAATGACCATGGTTTCCTATCCTATGAAGGTGCCAAACCCTTCGGCGACCTATTGGTGGTTGTTTAGCCCCGGTAAGGGCTGACGCTCCAGTCCTCTCTCTATCTTGGTTCACGTTGGGTCTCCATGGTTGTCCTCTGTTGATCAAGCGAGTTAAATTTCTTCTGACCGATTTGCAATCGATTTCCACCTGGGAGGGCACCCTTCGGCCGGCATTCGTGCTGGTGTTCAGTCGGTGTGTTCCTCCCGCCCCATGTGGATTTGCCTCTATCGGGGGAGCCCCTTTCGGATTCGGTTCATCCCGTATTTCGATATGCTTCAGCCGCGCACCGTCCTAGCGAGATCCAGCCGACCCGTCTGACCTAGTGGCCCTACATTGGTGTTCCGGTGCGGGGAGTGACCCACCCAAGCAGCGATGCATGAGGTGATGTTCATCCCGCAACGCACCGGCGCCAGAGACACAATTTCTCAAACCCTTTCTTCACATAAATCTTCCCATATACTGACCCCAGTGGTCTGGTTATGGTTGTGGTTACCCCGCGGTTCAGTTGATGGCCTTCCGAATAAGCCATCAGGCTAGATTCGCGACCTTATAGGCGGTGCTGTGGCATTGGACCTTAAGAGCGGTGCCCCGGGACCTGTGGCACCTCCGGCCATGGGCAGTTCAGGGCGTCCCGCTGGCCGCACGGTGTATTACAGTACAGGGCCCCCTCTCGCTGAGGTAAGGCTTCTGGACATCAATACGCTTGGCGCTCAGGTCCAACATCTAAGTTGATGGGCTTCCAAATAAGCCATCAGGCTAGACTCGCGACCTTATAGGCGGTGCTGTGGCATTGGACCTTAAGAGCGGTGCCCCGGGACCTGTGGCACCTCCGGCCATGGGCAGTTCAGGGCGTCCCGCTGGCCGCACGGTTTATTGCAGTACAGGGCCCCCTCTTGCTGAGGTCTGGCTTCTGGACAACCAATACGCTTGGCGCTCAGGTCCAATATCTAAGTTGATGGCATTCCGAATAAGCCCTCCGGCTAGACAAGCGACCTCTCGAGCGGTGCCCCGGCACCTGTGGCACATCCGGCCATGGGCAGTTCAGGGCGTCCCGCTGGGCGCACGGTGGATTGCACCAGGTCCTCCTCCCTGACGGGATAGGACTGGTTCCTGGTCGTTCTTTGCTTAGTGCGCCCAGGTACAACATCTAAGTTGTTGAGTGGCTACCTGGTTGATCCTGCCAGTAGCATATGCTTGTCTCAAAGATTAAGCCATGCAAGTCTAAGTACACACGGCCGGTACAGTGAAACTGCGAATGGCTCATTAAATCAGTTATGGTTCCTTTGATCGCTCCAACGTTACTTGGATAACTGTGGCAATTCTAGAGCTAATACATGCCAACGAGCGCTGACCTCCGGGGATGCGTGCATTCATCAGACCCAAAACCCATGCGACCGTTCCCAGGCCGCTTGGGGGGACTCTAGGAGGCGCGAGGAAGCTGAATTTGGTGAGTGGAGGGGCATGAGGGGTGAAGAGAGACCTGCTGGTAGGGCCTCTGCTGATCCTTGTCATGTTGGACCGGTGGGGCGAGTGTGGAGGGCCACCGCTGAGGTTGGCTAGCTGTGAGGTGGGGCCCGCTGGTAGGGCCCCCCAGACCTTCTGGGCCTTTCCTGGCGAAGTTCCAATATGCTCGCGCCAAGTTGTGCGGATGTGGTGAAGGAATTGATGGAATAAAGGTGGTTGCATGACCGAATCCTAGCCACTTGAGTACCAGGGATATGTTTCGATGCATATTCCACCCCAGAGGGTTCGAACTGGGTTAACAAACACGAACACACGCATGTTACGCCAAGGGCATGTTGTGAGAAGCTAAGCTTGGTGAGCGAAGAGAGAGCAATAAGGGATATGTCAGATCAAAAGCGAGACAGGGTGAAGAGTAACTACGTATCCGAGCATTGCCGGAAACGTAGCAGGTCGTGGATTTCCGGACCTGAGGGGGAGGAGACTCCTCCTCGCAAATTAGTAATTTGCGAAACAATGTCCTTCCAGGATAGTTCTCAGGCTTCGGACCCAGATCCCTCAGGTGAATCGATGGTGAGGAGGGACGTGGGTTCGGTAGCGCCTCTGTGTGTCGGCAAATCAAAGACACCTACCCAAGCATCGGGGGAAGGGGGTAGTGATGTCGTGAAGCCACCACAGCCATTTCAAGCGGTCAAAAGAAAGGGAAGTGTAGGTCGCCCAGCCAATCACTCAGAAAAAGATGCTCCACTGAATGAGCAGCGAGTTTCGCTCCCTGTCCATGACCTGAGTTGTGGGCGATGTGGTAGGTCTCTGGAGACCGTTGGGATGACAGTGAAGCACTACGCGGTGGTTCACCCGGCGGTGAAAGTGATCTATGTGTGTCTAAAGTGTGGGAAAGAGAGCGAGAATAGCCACTCCATCTCCTGTCATGTCCCTAAGTGTAGGGGGGTGAGGGAGACCCAGATGGAAGCGGATGGTGACTTTTTATGTGAGCACTGTCCGATGAGATTGACAACGGCTATGGGAAGGACCCAGCACGTAAGACACAAACACATTGCCCTATACTGCCAGGGGAGGAAGGGGGAGTCGACAGCTGTGGGAAAACGAGTAAAGTGGATGGGTGAGGGGATGAGTGGAAAGGAGCTGACAGTGTTAGCTCGCAGGAACGCCCTATTGGCTGGGGACAAACACATCGTCAGGGAGGCCGCTGCCAGCCTGGGCAGCGGCGAAACCGCGGAAAGGGCGAGGCTGATCAGACGAAAACTGAGACGTGGAATGATACAATCTGAGACTCTCCAGGAAGCAGCTGGTGAGAGCAATCTCATCAATCTGCTGGCCAGACCGGGAACACCACCAACACTTCAGACTGGGCTGCGGGGTTTCCTCCGTGAGGCACTAACTGGAGATGCTACCAGAGGTGGTGTTCAGATAGGAGAAGTCAAATTGTCCCTGAGTGGTGTGGAGCAAAACGCCAATTTGCTCACTTCGTCCGCACTCGAACTACAGCGGCTGCTGGGTGGAGGAGGAGGGTTTCCGGGTCGGTTGAAACAGTCGAGGGAGCGCAAGTCCGCAGAACCAAGTGAAGGAGTGCGCAAGTCCAAGACCGCTGAGTATCATAGGATGCAGGAATTGTATGAGAAGAAGCGGTCACGTTTGGGCAAGTACATTCTGGATGGTAATGTAGGTGTGAAGGCTACATCTCCGCCGCCCGAGGTTGCTTTGGCATTCAGGGATCGGTGGGGGGTGAAAGAGACATACCATGGGCTTGGTCAGTTCTCCTCGGTTGGGAAGGCCGATAACGGGGCCTTTCGCTCTCTTATTTCGGCTGCCGAGGTGGGGGAAAACCTCAGGGCGATTAAGAAGGGGACAGCAGCTGGGCCGGATGGGATTACGAAAGAGGCGGTGCAGAAGTGGGATCCCTCCGGTGCGAAACTGGCCGATACCTTTTCCGTTTGGTTGACGACGGGCACCCTGCCGGGGCCCTTCAAGAGGTGCAGAACGACTTTGATACCTAAGACCAACGACCCGATTTTACTCACCCAGGTGGCTGGGTGGAGGCCTTTAACTATCGGGTCGGTCGTGTTGAGGTTGTATTCTCGCATTCTGACGGCCAGGCTGGCGCGGGCGTGCCCCATTAACCCGCGTCAGAGAGGATTCATTTCTTCACCTGGTTGTTCAGAAAACTTGATGATCTTGGGGGGTCTAATCAAGGGCAGTTGGGCGAGAGGCGAGATGCTAGCCGTGGTATTGGTCGATTTTGCGCGTGCGTTTGACTCAGTGAGCCACTTGCACATCTTGGAGGCGCTCAGACAGAGAGGGCTCGACGAACATATCATTGGAATCGTGGGTGATTCGTACACCGGGGTATCAACGGCTATAAGGGTCAATGGAGAGAGTTCCCCTCCCATTGAAGTAAGGGTAGGGGTCAAGCAGGGAGATCCGATGTCTCCGCTGCTGTTCAATTTGGCCCTGGACCCAATGATCGACACCCTTGAACGACACGGCTTGGGGTGCATACTGGATGATCGTCAGATCACAACCCTGGCATTCGCTGATGACTTGGTCTTGTTGAGCGGTTCGTGGGGTGGCATGGCGCATAACATTAAAATTCTGGAGACATTTTGCAATCTGACCGGACTGAGGATTCAGCCCGGAAAGTGCCATGGATTCCTCACTCAGAGGGTTCAGGGGGCGCGGCAGGTCAACCTCTGTAAGCCTTGGATAGTGTGTGGTGAGGAACTACACATGGTCGGGCCGGAGGAGTCGGTCGCGTACCTGGGCCTAAAGGTGAGCCCGTGGTATGGCATTATGGAACCAGAACCTGTCGAACGACTCCGTAACTGGATTAGGGCGATTGGGCGGTCTCCGCTGAAGCCTTCTCAGAAGGTGAAGATGTTGGGCGTCTATGCGGTCCCCAGGATGGTTTACCAGGCTGATCATGGCGGGCTGGGGCCAAAAGTCCTGGATGTACTGGATGGGATGGTGAGGGAGGCGGTGAAGAGGTGGCTAAGCCTTCCACCGTGCACCTGTGATGGGTTGCTTTACTCGAGGAACCAAGATGGGGGACTGGGCATAGTGAAACTGGCCTGCCAGATCCCATCTATCCAAGTCAGGAGGGTCCACCGAATGTGGTATTCAGAGGATGCCATCACGAGGCTGGTTACCCGAAGAACAGTTGAGCCGAAAGAGTACCTTGGGATGTGGTTGAGAGCCGGTGGAGAGCCTGCAAGTCTTCCTCCCCTGGTGGAGGAGGAAGAAGGGGCGGTACGGAGTACAATCTCTGCTGACTCGGTGAGGCCGAAACATCCAGGCGGACCGAACTGGAGGCGAGCGGAGTTTCTGAGATGGCAAAACCTGACATCGCAAGGGATTGGAGTGCAGGCATTTGGCAGCGACAGAAATAGCAATCACTGGTTGACTTGTCCGGAAAAGTTGGGAGGAAGACAAAGACACTATATTGCAGGTCTGCAGCTAAGAGCTAACGTATATCCGACTCGCGAGGCGTTGTCAAGGGGCAGAGTGGACCTACCGAAGGTCTGTCGCCATTGTCTATCAGGTACCGAATCATGCTCTCATATACTAGGACAGTGCCCAGTAGTGAATGATAGTCGCATTGTGCGGCATCACAAACTCTGTGCGCTGTTGGCGAGTGAAGCCGAAAGCGCCGGATGGAACGTCATCAGAGAGATGTGCTGCAGAACCAAGGCCGGGGCACTGCGGCGACCAGATCTGGTGTTCGTGAAAAATGGTTACGCTTTGGTGGTGGACGTCACGGTGCGGTATGAGATGGCTTACGACACGCTCATGATGGCGGCTGCTGAGAAAGTAGCCCGGTATACTCCGATTGTCCCGTTTGTGAAGAAGGCCTTGAAGGTAGGGAGAGTGAAGGTATTCGGTTTTCCTCTGGGTGCTAGGGGAAAGTGGCCGGACGGCAACAACCAGGTGTTGCGTGCCCTGGGGGTGAGTGACAGTAGAGCGAAGCGGTTGGCAAAACTGTTTAGTGGAAGAACTCTCCTGTACTCCCTGGACGTCCTCAGGGACTTCTACAGGGTTGATGGGGAGACGGTGGACTCGGACGGTGAAAGCGATCACAGCTGTCCTTAAGCTCGGTAGGCGACTGCCGAGAGGTGCCCAAAAGAGAGATTGGGGTGCCTTCACTGTCGTCCTGTGGACTCTGCCAGGGCGGGGACCGGGACCATTCCAGCGGTCCACAATCGAACGAAACCCTAGCCTGGCTAGGAGATCCATAGGAATTGGCCTATGGAGCATCATGCCCGTTGAAGTGCCTCCACAGCTGGCTGGGGGGTGACGACAACATCAAGACATGGTGTAATGAGTGAAATCCTAGCTTTGGATGGGAATAGAGAGCCAAGAAGGGCGGGTTGGTGGATTCAATCTGGCCCACAGGACAAGGGTAGTAAGAAGATGAGTACTAGGCGAAGTATCATCTCACTCTAAGATGGAAGTCACCCATATTGGGTGAGTGTGGAAGAAGGGGTCAGTTGGCCGGAGAGGAAAGTTAAGAGCGGTTGCTCTGAAAGTCAGAAGAAAGTTAAATCCTGGAGCAGCAGGTATTAAAGTAAGAGCCTGGTGGTTTTTATGCCAGGAAGGAAGACATGTTTGATGGATGGGCGAGTTACGTTTAAGAGCCCTGGAGTTGTGTATTTATGGAGGCCGGTGGGCGAATCATTAAAAAAGGAATTTAGAATAGGAATAAAATAAGATAAAAGTAATGGAAACAATCATATTAAGCAATAGAGTTGATAGCAATAGCGGGGGGGCCCTTTAAGGGTTCCCCCGAAACACTTTAATTGATAAATCAAAATAAACATTAGTGTTGATAGCCTTAGCGGGGGGGCCCTTTAAGGGTTCCCCCGAAACACTTTAATTGATAAATCAAAATAAAATAAACATTAGTGTTGATAGCCTTAGCGGGGGGGCCCTTTAAGGGTTCCCCCGAAACACTTT
The DNA here is from genome assembly GCF_029448725.1 of Salvelinus fontinalis. Classification (NCBI taxonomy): domain Eukaryota; kingdom Metazoa; phylum Chordata; class Actinopteri; order Salmoniformes; family Salmonidae; genus Salvelinus; species Salvelinus fontinalis. The sequence goes on along the minus strand of NW_026600641.1, from coordinate 87,979 downwards.
AATTGATAAATCAAAATAAAATAAACATTAGTGTTGATAGCCTTAGCGGGGGGGCCCTTTAAGGGTTCCCCCGAAACACTTAAGGCTGATTTAACTGTTTCGGGCGGGCGGATACAGGAGGGTATGGTAAGGGTCTACGTGTTAACGCACGTGGGAACCGCCATGCCTTATCCTGATTGGTCTACCGAGACAGGGCGATCGGTATCTACGGCAGGCAGAAGCTGCGCTTGGACTGAACTGCGGGGACTGGTGGGTGTCATCGATGAGAGTGGACGTGGAAGTCAGCTCGAGGCGGAGGCGGTTCACGGGCCCCGTAGGGAGGGACACAGTGCAGTACAGGGGTGTGGCCCTTGGCGGGCTAGTGCCGGGAGGTAAGGTAGTGACCCTCTAGTAGGGCTGCTGCAGCCCCTACCGGTGCAACATCCGTCAGGGGCCAACCAATCAAACTGTCTTGAACAGGAGAGCACAGGAGGGTAGGG
>NW_026600641.1:0-82500 GCF_029448725.1 Salvelinus fontinalis | reverse complement strand
CATAGTGCTAGTAAAGTCGCTAGAGGAAAGTTTTAATTACGAGTCCATGGTCATGGTAAATGTTATTAAAGATTTATTTTAACGGTCCTAAAGGTCACCTATGTATTTTTAGGGTAACCTAATGGTAGAAGGGCCCTGTGGTGTGATAGCTGAGCGTTAGTGTCTATCTATCTAACTACCATAGTGCTAGTAAAGTCGCTAGAGGAAAGTTTTAATTACGAGTCCATGGTCATGGTAAGTACTATTGAAGATCTATTTTAACGGTCCTAAAGGTCACCTATGTATTTTTAGGGTAACCTAATGGTAAAAGGGCCCTGTGGTGTGATAGCTGAGCGTTAGTGTCTATCTGTCTGTAGGGTTGGGACCAAAGGTGGGGTGGGGGTACACATGCAAACAAACATGAACATAAGAGGGGAAATAGCTATACACATATTTTTAACATATACAGAAGTATACACATATATCCCCACAAGTGGTGAGGGATAACAAGCAAAGTCACACTCCACTTCATCCTATGTGTACATGTGTATAAGAGCTGTGTAAAACTCCAATTAAGGAAAAAAAATGTACAAATAAAATAGTAGCCAAAAGGAGACCCCTCCGACGTCTGTGTGGAACCTGCCTTCCTTACAGCAACACTACAGATCTAGAGGAGTCCCAGCCACGACGCGTTTCTGCCTTACTCGGCTTCATCAGGTAGCAGGGAGGAGAATATATCCAAATAAAATTAAAGTAAAAGGGTGCAAAAAGTTGTAAAAAGTGTATGTATATATATATATATATCTACATATACAGTACAGTGTGCTATGTAATGTACTTGCCTGGATTGTAGTCCTGGTTGGGTGTGTGGAGTAGAATGCAGCCTGTCTGCTGGTCTCCTTGTAAAGTTGTGAGGGGTGCTGCCTCCCCAGTCTGTGCATTTATAGCCCAGGTGGATGAGGTAATTTTGATTGGTCTGCACTGTTACTGGGCAAGATAGCCGGTAACAGGTTGCATTGTACAGGGTTCAGATAGGGGTGAGAGTGGAATAGGGCCACAGTAAAGTGGATGGGCAGTTAGAGTAGAGGTCAAGCACACCTAACAACAATACAATGGAGATCCAATATGATATAAGTTCAACCTTATAGTGACACAAGGTTTATAACATGTTATATGGTATAAATGACACGTGGAGTGTGACAAAGCAGGGATCACAATACATTATAAGGGACAGACACAAAATAGGGATCACAGTACATTATAAGAGACAGACAAGGTTAACTACATAGGGTCAGACACAGACACATATACACATACACACACACACAGATGGGTTAGGGCTGGGATAGCAGTAAAGGTTAGGGGCTAAGGTTAAGGTTAGGATTAGTGTTAGGAAGGTGCAGAGGTGTGAGTGGGGTGAGCCTATGTTATAATTTGTTCATTTTAACTCCTAAATTGGAAATACGGTCGTCAGGGTAAGTAGAGGTCTCTTACACCTGTGTCAGGATGGTGAAGTCTTGTTCTTTGGTGAAAAAAATCTTTGTCTTTAGTTGAAAAAGGTGATGTCTTTGCGGGAGTTCAGGTTGAAGTGTGTAGTGTGTAGTGGTAGAATCCGGGGTCTTTGGTGATGATGAAGGATGATTCCTTTTCGTTGAAAAAAGTAGAGTAGGTGATGTGCATCCAAGGGTCAGGAGTAAAGTAGGGTTATTTTAGGTTGTATTAAATCTAATGATAATTATAAAGATAATTTTAAACCTCTTTACCATCCAACCATTCCTTGGAGAAGTATAATGGGTGGAGAATCAACACCCCTAGAAAAGGCTCAATTTAAGATGATCCCAGTGAATTTAAGGGATAAAATTTCCTTGGCTTGCTGCGTCCAGATCCCTCGGTAGGCAATGCAGCGGTGACTCGCCAGTGTTTGGTTTCTAGTTTTGAGTCGGTTGATCCACTTCCATCTCTGACACGTGGAAACCGGAGGGGGGAAGGGAGGGGGTGCACTCCACATCATATGCGCGCGGTCCGGAGGGGTCTGGGCGCGGCCGGCCAAAGTTGTAGACCCCATGGTGCCCACTTTTAGATTTAACCCATTATTGGGGTTAACTTCTTCAGGCTGCAAGCCCGACATCGGGATCAATATGACAACAGCCACTGCAAGTGCAGGGCGCGAAATTCAAAATCTATTTTTGTAAAATATTTAACTTTCACACATTAACAAGTCCAATACAGCATTTGAAAGATAAACATCTTGTCAATCCAGCCAACATGTCCGATTTTTTAAATGTTTTACAGAGAAAACACCACATATATTTATGTTAGCTCACCACCAAATAAAAAAGAGGACAGACATTTTTCACAGCACAAGTAGGATGAAGTAGCATGCACAAGCCAACCTAACTAACCTAAAACCAACCTAAATAACCTAGAAAAAACTACCTCAGATGACAGTCCTATAACATGTTACACAATAAATCTATGTTTTGTTCAAAAAAAATGCATATTTTAGCTATAAATCAGTTTTACATTACTGCTACCATCATAGCTACAGTAAGAAATCGCACGGGAGTAGCCAGAGAAAATACAGACACCAACGTCAACTACCTTATTACACATCAGAAAACATTTCAGAGAAATATATGGTGGATAGCTAATGAAAGAGAAAGATCTTCTGAATACAGACAATATTTCAGATTCTTTAAATGTTTTACAGCGAAAACACCACATATATTCATGTTAGCTCACCACCAAATACAAAAAGAGAGACAGATATTTTTCACAGCACCGGTAGCATGCAGCTAGCATGCAGCTAGCATGCAAAGCCAACCTAACTAACCTAGAACTAACCTAAATAACCTAGAAAAAACTCCCTCAGATGACAGTCCTATAACATGTTACACAATAAATCTATGTTTTGTTCGAAAAAGTTGAATATTTTAGCTATAAATCAGTTTTACATTACTGCTACCATCTTAGCCACCATCATAGCTACAGTCAGATATCGCACGGCAGTAGCCAGAGAAAACAGACACCAACGTCAACTTCTAATTTCACATCAGAAAAGATTTCAGAAAAATATATGGTGGATAGCTAATGAAAGAGAAAGATCTTGTGAATACAGACAATATTTCCGATTTCTGAAGTGTTTTACAGCGAAAACACAATATATCGTTATATTAGCTTACTACAATAGCTAACACACAGCAGCATTGATTCTAGTCAAACGCTAGCGATAGCACAGTTCGACAGATATATGAAAAAGCATCCCAAATTGGGTCCTTATCTTTGTTGATTTTCCATCAGAATGTTCTCCAAAGGGTCCTTTGTTCAGAACCGTGTTCATTTGGACCTAGAACGAACGATGTCCCTGTTGAATTAGCATGACACACTGGCCATGCCGTGCTAACCTCTCCGTCTTGACAAAATTCTTGCGTCGCATCACGTCTAAAGTCCAGAATAAATTTCAATAATATAATTAAAGTATATTGAAAAAACATACTTTAGGATGATTTTGTGACATGTATCAAAGAAAATCGAAGCTGGAGGTCATATTCACCTATAACGAGTGTTTTCCAGGAGCGCAGTCCAGTTCCTACTTCGCGCCCAGAAAAAAATATAAAGTGCGCACTTATCACTCAAAGAGGTTCCTTTCATACCTACAGACCAGCTAGATCTAATGTCTCTATTATATTATGACAGACCAGCTAGATCTAATGTCTCTATTATATAATGACAGACCAGCTAGATCTAATGTCTCTATTACATTATGACAGACCAGCTAGATCTAATGTCTCTATTATATTATGACAGACCAGCTAGATCTAATGTCTCTATTATATTATGACAGACCAGCTAGATCTAATGTCTCTATTACCTTATGACAGACCAGCTAGATCTAATGTCTCTATTATATTATGACAGACCAGCTAGATCTAATGTCTCTATTATATTATGACAGACCAGCTAGATCTAATGTCTCTATTACCTTATGACAGACCAGCTAGATCTAATGTCTCTATTACATTATGACAGACCAGCTAGATCTAATGTCTCTATTACATTATGACAGACCAGCTAGATCTAATGTCTCTATTACATTATGACAGACCAGCTAGATCTAATGTCTCTATTACATTATGACAGACCAGCTAGATCTAATGTCTCTATTACATTATGACAGACCAGCTAGATCTAATGTCTCTATTACATTATGACAGACCAGCTAGATCTAATGTCTCTATTACATTATGACAGACCAGCTAGATCTAATGTCTCTATTACATTATGACAGACCAGCTAGATCTAATGTCTCTATTACATTATGACAGACCAGCTAGATCTAATGTCTCTTTTACATTATGACAGACCAGCTAGATCTAATGTCTCCATTACATTATGACAGACCAGCTAGATCTAATGTCTCTATTACATTATGACAGACCAGCTAGATCTAATGTCTCTATTACATTATGACAGACCAGCTAGATCTAATGTCTCTATTACATTATGACAGACCAGCTAGATCTAATGTCTCTATTATATAATGACAGAACAGCTAGATCTAATGTCTCTATTACATTATGACAGACCAGCTAGATGTAATGTCTCTATTATATAATGACAGACCAGCTAGATCTAATGTCTCTATTATATAATGACAGACCAGCTAGATCTAATGTCTCTATTACATTATGACAGACCAGCTAGATCTAATGTCTCTATTATATTATGACAGACCAGCTAGATCTAATGTCTCTATTACATTATGACAGACCAGCTAGATCTAATGTCTCTATTACATTATGACAGACCAGCTAGATCTAATGTCTCTATTACATTATGACAGACCAGCTAGATCTAATGTCTCTATTATATAATGACAGACCAGCTAGATGTAATGTCTCTATTATATAATGACAGACCAGCTAGATCTAATGTCTCTATTACATTATGACAGACCAGCTAGATCTAATGTCTCTATTATATAATGACAGACCAGCTAGATCTAATGTCTCTATTACATTATGACAGACCAGCTAGATCTAATGTCTCTATTACATTATGACAGACCAGCTAGATCTAATGTCTCTATTACATTATGACAGACCAGCTAGATCTAATGTCTCTATTATATAATGACAGACCAGCTAGATCTAATGTCTCTATTACATTATGACAGACCAGCTAGATCTAATGTCTCTATTATATAATGACAGACCAGCTAGATCTAATGTCTCTATTACATTATGACAGACCAGCTAGATCTAATGTCTCTATTACATTATGACAGACCAGCTAGATCTAATGTCTCTATTATATAATGACAGACCAGCTAGATCTAATGTCTCTATTACATTATGACAGACCAGCTAGATCTAATGTCTCTATTACATAATGACAGACCAGCTAGATCTAATGTCTCTATTACATAATGACAGACCAGCTAGATCTAATGTCTCTATTACATTATGACAGACCAGCTAAATCTAATGTCTCTATTATATAATGACAGACCAGCTAGATCTAATGTCTCTATTATATAATGACAGACCAGCTAGATCTAATGTCTCTATTACATTATGACAGACCAGCTAGATCTAATGTCTCTATTACATTATGACAGACCAGCTAGATCTAATGTCTCTATTATATAATGACAGACCAGCTAGATCTAATGTCTCTATTACATTATGACAGACCAGCTAGATCTAATGTCTCTATTATATAATGACAGACCAGCTAGATCTAATGTCTCTATTACATTATGACAGACCAGCTAGATCTAATGTCTCTATTACATTATGACAGACCAGCTAGATATAATGTCTCTATTACATTATGACAGACCAGCTAGATCTAATGTCTCTATTATATAATGACAGACCAGCTAGATCTAATGTCTCTATTACATTATGACAGACCAGCTAGATCTAATGTCTCTATTATATAATGACAGACCAGCTAGATCTAATGTCTCTATTACATTATGACAGACCAGCTAGATCTAATGTCTCTATTACATTATGACAGACCAGCTAGATCTAATGTCTCTATTATATAATGACAGACCAGCTAGATCTAATGTCTCTATTACATTATGACAGACCAGCTAGATCTAATGTCTCTATTATATAATGACAGACCAGCTAGATCTAATGTCTCTATTACATTATGACAGACCAGCTAGATTTAATGTCTCTATTACATTATGACAGACCAGCTAGATCTAATGTCTCTATTATATAATGACAGACCAGCTAGATCTAATGTCTCTATTACATTATGACAGACCAGCTAGATCTAATGTCTCTATTACATTATGACAGACCAGCTAGATCTAATGTCTCTATTATATAATGACAGACCAGCTAGATCTAATGTCTCTATTACATTATGACAGACCAGCTAGATCTAATGTCTCTATTACATTATGACAGACCAGCTAGATCTAATGTCTCTATTACATTATGACAGACCAGCTAGATCTAATGTCTCTATTACATTATGACAGACCAGCTAGATCTAATGTCTCTATTATATAATGACAGACCAGCTAGATCTAATGTCTCTATTATATAATGACAGACCAGCTAGATCTAATGTCTCTATTACATTATGACAGACCAGCTAGATCTAATGTCTCTATTATATAATGACAGACCAGCTAGATCTAATGTCTCTATTATATTATGACAGACCAGCTAGATCTAATGTCTCTATTACATTATGACAGACCAGCTAGATCTAATGTCTCTATTATATAATGACAGACCAGCTAGATCTAATGTCTCTATTACATTATGACAGACCAGCTAGATCTAATGTCTCTATTACATTATGACAGACCAGCTAGATCTAATGTCTCTATTACATTATTACAGACCAGCTAGATCTAATGTCTCTATTATATAATGACAGACCAGCTAGATCTAATGTCTCTATTACATTATGACAGACCAGCTAGATCTAATGTCTCTATTATATAATGACAGACCAGCTAGATCTAATGTCTCTATTACATTATGACAGACCAGCTAGATCTAATGTCTCTATTACATTATGACAGACCAGCTAGATCTAATGTCTCTATTATATTATGACAGACCAGCTAGATCTAATGTCTCTATTACATTATGACAGACCAGCTAGATCTAATGTCTCTATTATATAATGACAGACCAGCTAGATCTAATGTCTCTATTACATTATGACAGACCAGCTAGATCTAATGTCTCTATTATATTATGACAGACCAGCTAGATCTAATGTCTCTATTACATTATGACAGACCAGCTAGATCTAATGTCTCTATTATATAATGACAGACCAGCTAGATCTAATGTCTCTATTATATTATGACAGACCAGCTAGATCTAATGTCTCTATTATATTATGACAGACCAGCTAGATCTAATGTCTCTATTACATTATGACAGACCAGCTAGATCTAATGTCTCTATTACATTATGACAGACCAGCTAGATCTAATGTCTCTATTATATAATGACAGACCAGCTAGATCTAATGTCTCTATTATATTATGACAGACCAGCTAGATCTAATGTCTCTATTATATAATGACAGACCAGCTAGATATAATGTCTCTATTACATTATGACAGACCAGCTAGATCTAATGTCTCTATTATATAATGACAGACCAGCTAGATCTAATGTCTCTATTACATTATGACAGACCAGCTAGATCTAATGTCTCTATTACATTATGACAGACCAGCTAGATCTAATGTCTCTATTACATTATGACAGACCAGCTAGATCTAATGTCTCAATTACATTATGACAGACCAGCTAGATCTAATGTCTCTATTACATTATGACAGACCAGCTAGATCTAATGTCTCTATTACATTATGACAGACCAGCTAGATCTAATGTCTCTATTATATAATGACAGACCAGCTAGATCTAATGTCTCTATTATATTATGACAGACCAGCTAGATCTAATGTCTCTATTACATTATGACAGACCAGCTAGATCTAATGTCTCTATTACATTATGACAGACCAGCTAGATCTAATGTCTCTATTACATTATGACAGACCAGCTAGATCTAATGTCTCTATTACATTATGACAGACCAGCTAGATCTAATGTCTCTATTACATTATGACAGACCAGCTAGATCTAATGTCTCTATTACATTATGACAGACCAGCTAGATCTAATGTCTCTATTATATAATGACAGACCAGCTAGATCTAATGTCTCTATTACATTATGACAGACCAGCTAGATCTAATGTCTCTATTATATAATGACAGACCAGCTAGATCTAATGTCTCTATTATATAATGACAGACCAGCTAGATCTAATGTCTCTATTACATTATGACAGACCAGCTAGATCTAATGTCTCTATTATATAATGACAGACCAGCTAGATCTAATGTCTCTATTACATTATGACAGACCAGCTAGATCTAATGTCTCTATTACATTATGACAGACCAGCTAGATCTAATGTCTCTATTATATAATGACAGACCAGCTAGATCTAATGTCTCTATTACATTATGACAGACCAGCTAGATCTAATGTCTCTATTACATTATGACAGACCAGCTAGATCTAATGTCTCTATTATATAATGACAGACCAGCTAGATCTAATGTCTCTATTATATTATGACAGACCAGCTAGATCTAATGTCTCGATTATATAATGACAGACCAGCTAGATCTAATTTCTCTATTACATTATGACAGACCAGCTAGATCTAATGTCTCTATTATATAATGACAGACCAGCTAGATCTAATGTCTCTATTACATTATGACAGACCAGCTAGATCTAATGTCTCTATTATATAATGACAGACCATCTAGATCTAATGTCTCTATTATATAATGACAGACCAGCTAGATCTAATGTCTCTATTACATTATGACAGACCAGCTAGATCTAATGTCTCTATTATATAATGACAGACCAGCTAGATCTAATGTCTCTATTACATTATGACAGACCAGCTAGATCTAATGTCTCTATTATAGTATGACAGACCAGCTAGATCTAATGTCTCTATTACATTATGACAGACCAGCTAGATCTAATGTCTCTATTACATTATGACAGACCAGCTAGATCTAATGTCTCTATTATATAATGACAGACCAGCTAGATCTAATGTCTCTATTACATTATGACAGACCAGCTAGATCTAATGTCTCTATTACATTATGACAGACCAGCTAGATCTAATGTCTCTATTATATTATGACAGACCAGCTAGATCTAATGTCTCTATTATATAATGACAGACCAGCTAGATCTAATGTCTCTATTACATTATGACAGACCAGCTAGATCTAATGTCTCTATTATATTATGACAGACCAGCTAGATCTAATGTCTCTATTACATTATGACAGACCAGCTAGATCTAATGTCTCTATTACATTATGACAGACCAGCTAGATCTAATGTCTCTATTACATTATGACAGACCAGCTAGATCTAATGTCTCTATTATATTATGACAGACCAGCTAGATCTAATGTCTCTATTACATTATGACAGACCAGCTAGATCTAATGTCTCTATTATATTATGACAGACCAGCTAGATCTAATGTCTCTATTATATAATGACAGACCAGCTAGATCTAATGTCTCTATTATATAATGACAGACCAGCTAGATCTAATGTCTCTATTACATTATGACAGACCAGCTAGATCTAATGTCTCTATTACATTATGACAGACCAGCTAGATCTAATGTCTCTATTATATAATGACAGACCAGCTAGATCTAATGTCTCTATTACATTATGACAGACCAGCTAAATCTAATGTCTCTATTATATAATGACAGACCAGCTAGATCTAATGTCTCTATTAAATTATGACCGACCAGCTAGATCTAATGTCTCTATTACATTATGACAGACCAGCTAGATCTAATGTCTCTATTACATTATGACAGACCAGCTAGATCTAATGTCTCTATTATATAATGACAGAACAGCTAGATCTAATGTCTCTATTATATTATGACAGACCAGCTAGATCTAATGTCTCTATTACATTATGACAGACCAGCTAGATCTAATGTCTCTATTACATTATGACAGACCAGCTAGATCTAATGTCTCTATTACATTATGACAGACCAGCTAGATCTAATGTCTCTATTATATTATGACAGACCAGCTAGATCTAATGTCGCTATTACATTATGACAGACCAGCTAGATCTAATGTCTCTATTATATAATGACAGACCAGCTAGATCTAATGTCTCTATTATATAATGACAGACCAGCTAGATCTAATGTCTCTATTATATTATGACAGACCAGCTAGATCTAATGTCTCTATTATATTATGACAGACCAGCTAGATCTAATGTCTCTATTATATAATGACAGACCAGCTAGATCTAATGTCTCTATTATATTATGACAGACCAGCTAGATCTAATGTCTCTATTACATTATGACAGACCAGCTAGATCTAATGTCTCTATTATATAATGACAAACCAGCTAGATCTAATGTCTCTATTACATTATGACAAACCAGCTAGATCTAATGTCTCTATTATATAATGACAGACCAGCTAGATCTAATGTCTCTATTATATTATGACAGACCAGCTAGATCTAATGTCTCTATTATATAATGACAGACCAGCTAGATATACTGTCTCTATTACATTATGACAGACCAGCTAGATCTAATGTCTCTATTATATAATGACAGACCAGCTAGATCTAATGTCTCTATTATATTATGACAGACCAGCTAGATCTAATGTCTCTATTACATTATGACAGACCAGCTAGATCTAATGTCTCTATTATATAATGACAGACCAGCTAGATTTAATGTCTCTATTATATAATGACAGACCAGCTAGATCTAATGTCTCTATTATATTATGACAGACCAGCTAGATCTAATGTCTCTATTATATTATGACAGACCAGCTAGATCTAATGTCTCTATTATATAATGACAGACCAGCTAGATCTAATGTCTCTATTATATTATGACAGACCAGCTAGATCTAATGTCTCTATTACATTATGACAGACCAGCTAGATCTAATGTCTCTATTATATAATGACAAACCAGCTAGATCTAATGTCTCTATTACATTATGACAGACCAGCTAGATCTAATGTCTCTATTACATTATGACAGACCAGCTAGATCTAATGTCTCTATTATATAATGACAGACCATCTAGATCTAATTTCTCTATTATATTATGACAGACCAGCTAGATCTAATGTCTCTATTATATAATGACAGACCAGCTAGATCTACTGTCTCTATTATATAATGACAGACCAGCTAGATCTAATGTCTCTATTATATTATGACAGACCAGCTAGATCTAATGTCTCTATTATATAATGACAGACCAGCTAGATCTACTGTCTCTATTACATTATGACAGACCAGCTAGATCTAATGTCTCTATTATATAATGACAGACCAGCTAGATCTAATGTCTCTATTACATTATGACAGACCAGCTAGATCTAATGTCTCTATTATATAATGACAGACCAGCTAGATCTAATGTCTCTATTATATAATGACAGACCAGCTAGATCTAATGTCTCTATTATATAATGACAGACCAGCTAGATCTAATGTCTCTATTATATTATGACAGACCAGCTAGATCTAATGTCTCTATTATATTATGACAGACCAGCTAGATCTAATGTCTCTATTATATAATGACAGACCAGCTAGATCTAATGTCTCTATTATATTATGACAGACCAGCTAGATCTAATGTCTCTATTACATTATGACAGACCAGCTAGATCTAATGTCTCTATTATATAATGACAAACCAGCTAGATCTAATGTCTCTATTACATTATGACAGACCAGCTAGATCTAATGTCTCTATTATATAATGACAGACCAGCTAGATCTAATGTCTCTATTATATTATGACAGACCAGCTAGATCTAATGTCTCTATTATATAATGACAGACCAGCTAGATCTACTGTCTCTATTACATTATGACAGACCAGCTAGATCTAATGTCTCTATTATATAATGACAGACCAGATAGATCTAATGTCTCTATTATATTATGACAGACCAGCTAGATCTAATGTCTCTATTACATTATGACAGACCAGCTAGATCTAATGTCTCTATTATATAATGACAGACCAGCTAGATCTAATGTCTCTATTATATTATGACAGACCAGCTAGATCTAATGTCTCTATTATATTATGACAGACCAGCTAGATCTAATGTCTCTATTACATTATGACAGACCAGCTAGATCTAATGTCTCTATTATATTATGACAGACCAGCTAGATCTAATGTCTCTATTATATTATGACAGACCAGCTAGATCTAATGTCTCTATTACATTATGACAGACCAGCTAGATCTAATGTCTCTATTATATAATGACAGACCAGCTAGATCTAATGTCTCTATTATATAATGACAGACCAGCTAGATCTAATGTCTCTATTATATTATGACAGACCAGCTAGATCTAATGTCTCTATTATATTATGACAGACCAGCTAGATCTAATGTCTCTATTATATAATGACAGACCAGCTAGATCTAATGTCTCTATTATATTATGACAGACCAGCTAGATCTAATGTCTCTATTACATTATGACAGACCAGCTAGATCTAATGTCTCTATTATATAATGACAGACCAGCTAGATCTAATGTCTCTATTACATTATGACAGACCAGCTAGATCTAATGTCTCTATTATATAATGACAGACCAGCTAGATCTAATGTCTCTATTACATTATGACAGACCAGCTAGATCTAATGTCTCTATTATATAATGTCAGACCAGCTAGATCTAATGTCTCTATTACATTATGACAGACCAGCTAGATCTAATGTCTCTATTATATAATGACAGACCAGCTAAATCTAATGTCTCTATTATATAATGACAGACCAGCTAGATCTAATGTCTCTATTACATTATGACAGACCAGCTAGATCTAATGTCTCTATTACATTATGACAGACCAGCTAGATCTAATGTCTCTATTATATAATGACAGACCAGCTAGATCTAATGTCTCTATTACATTATGACAGACCAGCTAGATCTAATGTCTCTATTATATAATGACAGACCAGCTAGATCTAATGTCTCTATTATATTATGACAGACCAGCTAGATCTAATGTCTCTATTATATAATGACAGACCAGCTAGATCTAATGTCTCTATTACATTATGACAGACCAGTTAGATATAATGTCTCTATTATATAATGACAGACCAGCTAGATCTAATGTCTCTATTATATTATGACAGACCAGCTAGATCTAATGTCTCTATTACATTATGACAGACCAGCTAGATCTAATGTCTCTATTATATAATGACAGACCAGCTAGATCTAATGTCTCTATTATATTATGACAGACCAGCTAGATCTAATGTCTCTATTATATTATGACAGACCAGCTAGATCTAATGTCTATATTATATAATGACAGACCAGCTAGATCTAATGTCTCTATTATATAATGACAGACCAGCTAGATCTAATGTCTCTATTACATTATGACAGACCAGCTAGATCTAATGTCTCTATTATATAATGACAGACCAGCTAGATCTAATGTCTCTATTATATTATGACAGACCAGCTAGATCTAATGTCTCTATTATATTATGACAGACCAGCTAGATCTAATGTCTCTATTACATTATGACAGACCAGCTAGATCTAATGTCTCTATTATATAATGACAGACCAGCTAGATCTAATGTCTCTATTACATTATGACAGACCAGCTAGATCTAATGTCTCTATTATATAATGACAGACCAGCTAGATCTAATGTCTCTATTACATTATGACAGACCAGCTAGATCTAATGTCTCTATTATATAATGACAGACCAGCTAGATCTAATGTCTCTATTACATTATGACAGACCAGCTAGATCTAATTTCTCTATTATATAATGACAGACCAGCTAGATCTAATGTCTCTATTATATTATGACAGACCAGCTAGATCTAATGTCTCTATTACATTATGACAGACCAGCTAGATTTAATGTCTCTATTACATTATGACAGACCAGCTAGATCTAATGTCTCTATTATATAATGACAGACCAGCTAGATCTAATGTCTCTATTACATTATGACAGACCAGCTAGATCTAATGTCTCTATTATATAATGACAAACCAGCTAGATCTAATATCTCTATTACATTATGACAGACCAGCTAGATCTAATGTCTCTATTACATTATGACAGACCAGCTAGATCTAATGTCTCTATTATATAATGACAGACCATCTAGATCTAATTTCTCTATTATATTATGACAGACCAGCTAGATCTAATGTCTCTATTATATAATGACAGACCAGCTAGATCTACTGTCTCTATTATATAATGACAGACCAGCTAGATCTAATGTCTCTATTATATAATGACAGACCAGCTAGATCTAATGTCTCTATTACATTATGACAGACCAGCTAGATCTAATGTCTCTATTATATAATGACAGACCAGCTAGATCTAATGTCTCTATTATATTATGACAGACCAGCTAGATCTAATGTCTCTATTATATTATGACAGACCAGCTAGATCTACTGTCTCTATTACATTATGACAGACCAGCTAGATCTAATGTCTCTATTATATAATGACAGACCAGCTAGATCTAATGTCTCTATTATATTATGACAGACCAGCTAGATCTAATGTCTCTATTACATTATGACAGACCAGCTAGATCTAATGTCTCTATTATATAATGACAGACCAGCTAGATCTAATGTCTCTATTATATAATGACAGACCAGCTAGATCTAATGTCTCTATTATATTATGACAGACCAGCTAGATCTAATGTCTCTATTATATTATGACAGACCAGCTAGATCTAATGTCTCTATTATATAATGACAGACCAGCTAGATCTAATGTCTCTATTATATTATGACAGACCAGCTAGATCTAATGTCTCTATTACATTATGACAGACCAGCTAGATCTAATGTCTCTATTATATAATGACAAACCAGCTAGATCTAATGTCTCTATTACATTATGACAGACCAGCTAGATCTAATGTCTCTATTATATAATGACAGACCAGCTAGATCTAATGTCTCTATTATATTATGACAGACCAGCTAGATCTAATGTCTCTATTATATAATGACAGACCAGCTAGATCTACTGTCTCTATTACATTATGACAGACCAGCTAGATCTAATGTCTCTATTATATAATGACAGACCAGATAGATCTAATGTCTCTATTATATTATGACAGACCAGCTAGATCTAATGTCTCTATTACATTATGACAGACCAGCTAGATCTAATGTCTCTATTATATAATGACAGACCAGCTAGATCTAATGTCTCTATTATATTATGACAGACCAGCTAGATCTAATGTCTCTATTATATTATGACAGACCAGCTAGATCTAATGTCTCTATTACATTATGACAGACCAGCTAGATCTAATGTCTCTATTATATTATGACAGACCAGCTAGATCTAATGTCTCTATTATATTATGACAGACCAGCTAGATCTAATGTCTCTATTACATTATGACAGACCAGCTAGATCTAATGTCTCTATTATATAATGACAGACCAGCTAGATCTAATGTCTCTATTATATAATGACAGACCAGCTAGATCTAATGTCTCTATTATATTATGACAGACCAGCTAGATCTAATGTCTCTATTATATAATGACAGACCAGCTAGATCTAATGTCTCTATTATATAATGACAGACCAGCTAGATCTAATGTCTCTATTATATAATGACAGACCAGCTAGATCTAATGTCTCTATTACATTATGACAGACCAGCTAGATCTAATGTCTCTATTATATAATGACAGACCAGCTAGATCTAATGTCTCTATTACATTATGACAGACCAGCTAGATCTAATGTCTCTATTATATAATGACAGACCAGCTAGATCTAATGTCTCTATTACATTATGACAGACCAGCTAGATCTAATGTCTCTATTATATAATGACAGACCAGCTAGATCTAATGTCTCTATTACATTATGACAGACCAGCTAGATCTAATGTCTCTATTATATAATGACAGACCAGCTAGATCTAATGTCTCTATTATATAATGACAGACCAGCTAGATCTAATGTCTCTATTACATTATGACAGACCAGCTAGATCTAATGTCTCTATTACATTATGACAGACCAGCTAGATCTAATGTCTCTATTATATAATGACAGACCAGCTAGATCTAATGTCTCTATTACATTATGACAGACCAGCTAGATCTAATGTCTCTATTATATAATGACAGACCAGCTAGATCTAATGTCTCTATTATATTATGACAGACCAGCTAGATCTAATGTCTCTATTATATAATGACAGACCAGCTAGATCTAATGTCTCTATTACATTATGACAGACCAGCTAGATCTAATGTCTCTATTATATAATGACAGACCAGCTAGATCTAATGTCTCTATTATATTATGACAGACCAGCTAGATCTAATGTCTCTATTACATTATGACAGACCAGCTAGATCTAATGTCTCTATTATATAATGACAGACCAGCTAGATCTAATGTCTCTATTATATTATGACAGACCAGCTAGATCTAATGTCTCTATTATATTATGACAGACCAGCTAGATCTAATGTCTCTATTATATAATGACAGACCAGCTAGATCTAATGTCTCTATTATATAATGACAGACCAGCTAGATCTAATGTCTCTATTACATTATGACAGACCAGCTAGATCTAATGTCTCTATTATATAATGACAGACCAGCTAGATCTAATGTCTCTATTATATTATGACAGACCAGCTAGATCTAATGTCTCTATTATATTATGACAGACCAGCTAGATCTAATGTCTCTATTACATTATGACAGACCAGCTAGATCTAATGTCTCTATTATATAATGACAGACCAGCTAGATCTAATGTCTCTATTACATTATGACAGACCAGCTAGATCTAATGTCTCTATTATATAATGACAGACCAGCTAGATCTAATGTCTCTATTACATTATGACAGACCAGCTAGATCTAATGTCTCTATTATATAATGACAGACCAGCTAGATCTAATGTCTCTATTACATTATGACAGACCAGCTAGATCTAATGTCTCTATTACATAATGACAGACCAGCTAGATCTAATGTCTCTATTATATTATGACAGACCAGCTAGATCTAATGTCTCTATTACATTATGACAGACCAGCTAGATCTAATGTCTCTATTACATTATGACAGACCAGCTAGATCTAATGTCTCTATTATATAATGACAGACCAGCTAGATCTAATGTCTCTATTACATTATGACAGACCAGCTAGATCTAATGTCTCTATTATATAATGACAGACCAGCTAGATCTAATGTCTCTATTATATTATGACAGACCAGCTAGATCTAATGTCTCTATTATATAATGACAGACCAGCTAGATCTAATGTCTCTATTACATTATGACAGACCAGCTAGATCTAATGTCTCTATTATATAATGACAGACCAGCTAGATCTAATGTCTCTATTATATAATGACAGACCAGCTAGATCTAATGTCTCTATTACATTATGACAGACCAGCTAGATCTAATGTCTCTATTATATAATGACAGACCAGCTAGATCTAATGTCTCTATTATATTATGACAGACCAGCTAGATCTAATGTCTCTATTATATTATGACAGACCAGCTAGATCTAATGTCTCTATTACATTATGACAGACCAGCTAGATCTAATGTCTCTATTATATTATGACAGACCAGCTAGATCTAATGTCTCTATTATATTATGACAGACCAGCTAGATCTAATGTCTCTATTACATTTTGACAGACCAGCTAGATCTAATGTCTCTATTATATAATGACAGACCAGCTAGATCTAATGTCTCTATTATATAATGACAGACCAGCTAGATCTAATGTCTCTATTATATTATGACAGACCAGCTAGATCTAATGTCTCTATTATATTATGACAGACCAGCTAGATCTAATGTCTCTATTATATAATGACAGACCAGCTAGATCTAATGTCTCTATTATATTATGACAGACGAGCTAGATCTAATGTCTCTATTACATTATGACAGACCAGCTAGATCTAATGTCTCTATTATATAATGACAGACCAGCTAGATCTAATGTCTCTATTACATTATGACAGACCAGCTAGATCTAATGTCTCTATTATATAATGACAGACCAGCTAGATCTAATGTCTCTATTATATTATGACAGACCAGCTAGATCTAATGTCTCTATTATATAATGACAGACCAGCTAGATCTAATGTCTCTATTACATTATGACAGACCAGCTAGATCTAATGTCTCTATTATATAATGACAGACCAGCTAGATCTAATGTCTCTATTATATTATGACAGACCAGCTAGATCTAATGTCTCTATTACATTATGACAGACCAGCTAGATCTAATGTCTCTATTATATAATGACAGACCAGCTAGATCTAATGTCTCTATTATATTATGACAGACCAGCTAGATCTAATGTCTCTATTATATTATGACAGACCAGCTAGATCTAATGTCTCTATTACATTATGACAGACCAGCTAGATCTAATGTCTCTATTATATTATGACAGACCAGCTAGATCTAATGTCTCTATTACATTATGACAGACCAGCTAGATCTAATGTCTCTATTATATAATGACAGACCAGCTAGATCTAATGTCTCTATTACATTATGACAGACCAGCTAGATCTAATGTCTCTATTATATTATGACAGACCAGCTAGATCTAATGTCTCTATTATATAATGACAGACCAGCTAGATCTAATGTCTCTATTACATTATGACAGACCAGCTAGATCTAATGTCTCTATTATATAATGACAGACCAGCTAGATCTAATGTCTCTATTATATAATGACAGACCAGCTAGATCTAATGTCTCTATTATATTATGACAGACCAGCTAGATCTAATGTCTCTATTATATTATGACAGACCAGCTAGATCTAATGTCTCTATTACATTATGACAGACCAGCTAGATCTAATGTCTCTATTATATAATGACAGACCAGCTAGATCTAATGTCTCTATTACATTATGACAGACCAGCTAGATCTAATGTCTCTATTATATAATGACAGACCAGCTAGATCTAATGTCTCTATTATATTATGACAGACCAGCTAGATCTAATGTCTCTATTATATAATGACAGACCAGCTAGATCTAATGTCTCTATTACATTATGACAGACCAGCTAGATCTAATGTCTCTATTATATAATGACAGACCAGCTAGATCTAATGTCTCTATTATATTATGACAGACCAGCTAGATCTAATGTCTCTATTACATTATGACAGACCAGCTAGATCTAATGTCTCTATTATATAATGACAGACCAGCTAGATCTAATGTCTCTATTATATTATGACAGACCAGCTAGATCTAATGTCTCTATTACATTATGACAGACCAGCTAGATCTAATGTCTCTATTACATTATGACAGACCAGCTAGATCTAATGTCTCTATTATATTATGACAGACCAGCTAGATCTAATGTCTCTATTATATAATGACAGACCAGCTAGATCTAATGTCTCTATTATATTATGACAGACCAGCTAGATCTAATGTCTCTATTACATTATGACAGACCAGCTAGATCTAATGTCTCTATTACATTATGACAGACCAGCTAGATCTAATGTCTCTATTATATAATGACAGACCAGCTAGATCTAATGTCTCTATTACATTATGACAGACCAGCTAGATCTAATGTCTCTATTATATAATGACAGACCAGCTAGATCTAATGTCTCTATTACATTATGACAGACCAGCTAGATCTAATGTCTCTATTACATTATGACAGACCAGCTAGATCTAATGTCTCTATTATATAATGACAGACCAGCTAGATCTAATGTCTCTATTACATTATGACAGACCAGCTAGATCTAATGTCTCTATTACATTATGACAGACCAGCTAGATCTAATGTCTCTATTATATAATGACAGACCAGCTAGATCTAATGTCTCTATTACATTATGACAGACCAGCTAGATCTAATGTCTCTATTATATTATGACAGACCAGCTAGATCTAATGTCTCTATTACATTATGACAGACCAGCTAGATCTAATGTCTCTATTACATTATGACAGACCAGCTAGATCTAATGTCTCTATTACATTATGACAGACCAGCTAGATCTAATGTCTCTATTATATAATGACAGACCAGCTAGATCTAATGTCTCTATTACATTATGACAGACCAGCTAGATCTAATGTCTCTATTATATAATGACAGACCAGCTATATCTAATGTCTCTATTACATTATGACAGACCAGCTAGATCTAATGTCTCTATTATATTATGACAGACCAGCTAGATCTAATGTCTCTATTATATAATGACAGACCAGCTAGATCTAATGTCTCTATTACATTATGACAGACCAGCTAGATCTAATGTCTCTATTACATTATGACAGACCAGCTAGATCTAATGTCTCTATTATATAATGACAGACCAGCTAGATCTAATGTCTCTATTATATAATGACAGACCAGCTAGATCTAATGTCTCTATTATATTATGACAGACCAGCTAGATCTAATGTCTCTATTACATAATGACAGACCAGCTAGATCTAATGTCTCTATTACATTATGACAGACCAGCTAGATCTAATGTCTCTATTACATTATGACAGACCAGCTAGATCTAATGTCTCTATTATATAATGACAGACCAGCTAGATCTAATGTCTCTATTATATAATGACAGACCAGCTAGATCTAATGTCTCTATTATATAATGACAGACCAGCTAGATCTAATGTCTCTATTATATAATGACAGACCAGCTAGATCTAATGTCTCTATTATATAATGACAGACCAGCTAGATCTAATGTCTCTATTATATAATGACAGACCAGCTAGATCTAATGTCTCTATTACATTATGACAGACCAGCTAGATCTAATGTCTCTATTATATAATGACAGACCAGCTAGATCTAATGTCTCTATTACATTATGACAGACCAGCTAGATCTAATGTCTCTATTATATTATGACAGACCAGCTAGATCTAATGTCTCTATTATATTATGACAGACCAGCTAGATCTAATGTCTCTATTATATTATGACAGACCAGCTAGATCTAATGTCTCTATTACATTATGACAGACCAGCTAGATCTAATGTCTCTATTATATAATGACAGACCAGCTAGATCTAATGTCTCTATTACATTATGACAGACCAGCTAGATCTAATGTCTCTATTATATTATGACAGACCAGCTAGATCTAATGTCTCTATTATATTATGACAGACCAGCTAGATCTAATGTCTCTATTACATTATGACAGACCAGCTAGATCTAATGTCTCTATTATATTATGACAGACCAGCTAGATCTAATGTCTCTATTATATAATGACAGACCAGCTAGATCTAATGTCTCTATTACATTATGACAGACCAGCTAGATCTAATGTCTCTATTATATTATGACAGACCAGCTAGATCTAATGTCTCTATTATATAATGACAGACCAGCTAGATCTAATGTCTCTATTATATAATGACAGACCAGCTAGATCTAATGTCTCTATTACATTATGACAGACCAGCTAGATCTAATGTCTCTATTATATAATGACAGACCAGCTAGATCTAATGTCTCTATTACATTATGACAGACCAGCTAGATCTAATGTCTCTATTACATTATGACAGACCAGCTAGATCTAATGTCTCTATTATATTATGACAGACCAGCTAGATCTAATGTCTCTATTATATTATGACAGACCAGCTAGATCTAATGTCTCTATTACATTATGACAGACCAGCTAGATCTAATGTCTCTATTATATAATGACAGACCAGCTAGATCTAATGTCTCTATTATATTATGACAGACCAGCTAGATCTAATGTCTCTATTATATTATGACAGACCAGCTAGATCTAATGTCTCTATTACATTATGACAGACCAGCTAGATCTAATGTCTCTATTACATTATGACAGACCAGCTAGATCTAATGTCTCTATTACATTATGACAGACCAGCTAGATCTAATGTCTCTATTATATAATGACAGACCAGCTAGATCTAATGTCTCTATTATATAATGACAGACCAGCTAGATCTAATGTCTCTATTATATAATGACAGACCAGCTAGATCTAATGTCTCTATTATATTATGACAGACCAGCTAGATCTAATGTCTCTATTACATTATGACAGACCAGCTAGATCTAATGTCTCTATTATATTATGACAGACCAGCTAGATCTAATGTCTCTATTATATAATGACAGACCAGCTAGATCTAATGTCTCTATTATATTATGACAGACCAGCTAGATCTAATGTCTCTATTATATAATGACAGACCAGCTAGATCTAATGTCTCTATTATATTATGACAGACCAGCTAGATCTAATGTCTCTATTATATTATGACAGACCAGCTAGATCTAATGTCTCTATTACATTATGACAGACCAGCTAGATCTAATGTCTCTATTACATTATGACAGACCAGCTAGATCTAATGTCTCTATTATATAATGACAGACCAGCTAGATCTAATGTCTCTATTATATTATGACAGACCAGCTAGATCTAATGTCTCTATTATATAATGACAGACCAGCTAGATCTAATGTCTCTATTATATTATGACAGACCAGCTAGATCTAATGTCTCTATTACATTATGACAGACCAGCTAGATCTAATGTCTCTATTATATAATGACAGACCAGCTAGATCTAATGTCTCTATTACATTATGACAGACCAGCTAGATCTAATGTCTCTATTATATTATGACAGACCAGCTAGATCTAATGTCTCTATTATATTATGACAGACCAGCTAGATCTAATGTCTCTATTACATTATGACAGACCAGCTAGATCTAATGTCTCTATTATATTATGACAGACCAGCTAGATCTAATGTCTCTATTACATTATGACAGACCAGCTAGATCTAATGTCTCTATTATATAATGACAGACCAGCTAGATCTAATGTCTCTATTATATTATGACAGACCAGCTAGATCTAATGTCTCTATTATATTATGACAGACCAGCTAGATCTAATGTCTCTATTATATAATGACAGACCAGCTAGATCTAATGTCTCTATTATATTATGACAGACCAGCTAGATCTAATGTCTCTATTATATAATGACAGACCAGCTAGATCTAATGTCTCTATTATATAATGACAGACCAGCTAGATCTAATGTCTCTATTATATTATGACAGACCAGCTAGATCTAATGTCTCTATTATATAATGACAGACCAGCTAGATCTAATGTCTCTATTATATTATGACAGACCAGCTAGATCTAATGTCTCTATTACATTATGACAGACCAGCTAGATCTAATGTCTCTATTATATAATGACAGACCAGCTAGATCTAATGTCTCTATTATATAATGACAGACCAGCTAGATCTAATGTCTCTATTATATTATGACAGACCAGCTAGATCTAATGTCTCTATTACATTATGACAGACCAGCTAGATCTAATGTCTCTATTATATAATGACAGACCAGCTAGATCTAATGTCTCTATTATATAATGACAGACCAGCTAGATCTAATGTCTCTATTATATAATGACAGACCAGCTAGATCTAATGTCTCTATTATATAATGACAGACCAGCTAGATCTAATGTCTCTATTATATAATGACAGACCAGCTAGATCTAATGTCTCTATTATATTATGACAGACCAGCTAGATCTAATGTCTCTATTATATTATGACAGACCAGCTAGATCTAATGTCTCTATTATATAATGACAGACCAGCTAGATCTAATGTCTCTATTACATAATGACAGACCAGCTAGATCTAATGTCTCTATTATATAATGACAGACCAGCTAGATCTAATGTCTCTATTATATTATGACAGACCAGCTAGATCTAATGTCTCTATTACATTATGACAGACCAGCTAGATCTAATGTCTCTATTACATTATGACAGACCAGCTAGATCTAATGTCTCTATTACATTATGACAGACCAGCTAGATCTAATGTCTCTATTATATAATGACAGACCAGCTAGATCTAATGTCTCTATTACATAATGACAGACCAGCTAGATCTAATGTCTCTATTATATAATGACAGACCAGCTAGATCTAATGTCTCTATTATATAATGACAGACCAGCTAGATCTAATGTCTCTATTATATAATGACAGACCAGCTAGATCTAATGTCTCTATTACATAATGACAGACCAGCTAGATCTAATGTCTCTATTATATAATGACAGACCAGCTAGATCTAATGTCTCTATTATATAATGACAGACCAGCTAGATCTAATGTCTCTATTATATAATGACAGACCAGCTAGATCTAATGTCTCTATTATATTATGACAGACCAGCTAGATCTAATGTCTCTATTATATAATGACAGACCAGCTAGATCTAATGTCTCTATTATATAATGACAGACCAGCTAGATCTAATGTCTCTATTACATTATGACAGACCAGCTAGATCTAATGTCTCTATTATATAATGACAGACCAGCTAGATCTAATGTCTCTATTATATAATGACAGACCAGCTAGATCTAATGTCTCTATTACATTATGACAGACCAGCTAGATCTAATGTCTCTATTATATAATGACAGACCAGCTAGATCTAATGTCTCTATTACATTATGACAGACCAGCTAGATCTAATGTCTCTATTATATAATGACAGACCAGCTAGATCTAATGTCTCTATTATATAATGACAGACCAGCTAGATCTAATGTCTCTATTATATTATGACAGACCAGCTAGATCTAATGTCTCTATTATATAATGACAGACCAGCTAGATCTAATGTCTCTATTATATTATGACAGACCAGCTAGATCTAATGTCTCTATTATATAATGACAGACCAGCTAGATCTAATGTCTCTATTATATTATGACAGACCAGCTAGATCTAATGTCTCTATTATATAATGACAGACCAGCTAGATCTAATGTCTCTATTATATAATGACAGACCAGCTAGATCTAATGTCTCTATTATATTATGACAGACCAGCTAGATCTAATGTCTCTATTACATTATGACAGACCAGCTAGATCTAATGTCTCTATTATATAATGACAGACCAGCTAGATCTAATGTCTCTATTACATAATGACAGACCAGCTAGATCTAATGTCTCTATTACATAATGACAGACCAGCTAGATCTAATGTCTCTATTATATAATGACAGACCAGCTAGATCTAATGTCTCTATTATATAATGACAGACCAGCTAGATCTAATGTCTCTATTACATTATGACAGACCAGCTAGATCTAATGTCTCTATTACATTATGACAGACCAGCTAGATCTAATGTCTCTATTATATAATGACAGACCAGCTAGATCTAATGTCTCTATTATATAATGACAGACCAGCTAGATCTAATGTCTCTATTACATTATGACAGACCAGCTAGATCTAATGTCTCTATTACATTATGACAGACCAGCTAGATCTAATGTCTCTATTATATTATGACAGACCAGCTAGATCTAATGTCTCTATTATATAATGACAGACCAGCTAGATCTAATGTCTCTATTACATTATGACAGACCAGCTAGATCTAATGTCTCTATTACATTATGACAGACCAGCTAGATCTAATGTCTCTATTACATTATGACAGACCAGCTAGATCTAATGTCTCTATTATATAATGACAGACCAGCTAGATCTAATGTCTCTATTATATTATGACAGACCAGCTAGATCTAATGTCTCTATTACATTATGACAGACCAGCTAGATCTAATGTCTCTATTATATAATGACAGACCAGCTAGATCTAATGTCTCTATTACATTATGACAGACCAGCTAGATCTAATGTCTCTATTACATTATGACAGACCAGCTAGATCTAATGTCTCTATTACATTATGACAGACCAGCTAGATCTAATGTCTCTATTATATAATGACAGACCAGCTAGATCTAATGTCTCTATTATATTATGACAGACCAGCTAGATCTAATGTCTCTATTACATTATGACAGACCAGCTAGATCTAATGTCTCTATTACATTATGACAGACCAGCTAGATCTAATGTCTCTATTATATTATGACAGACCAGCTAGATCTAATGTCTCTATTACATTATGACAGACCAGCTAGATCTAATGTCTCTATTATATTATGACAGACCAGCTAGATCTAATGTCTCTATTATATTATGACAGACCAGCTAGATCTAATGTCTCTATTACATTATGACAGACCAGCTAGATCTAATGTCTCTATTATATAATGACAGACCAGCTAGATCTAATGTCTCTATTACATTATGACAGACCAGCTAGATCTAATGTCTCTATTACATTATGACAGACCAGCTAGATCTAATGTCTCTATTACATTATGACAGACCAGCTAGATCTAATGTCTCTATTACATTATGACAGACCAGCTAGATCTAATGTCTCTATTACATTATGACAGACCAGCTAGATCTAATGTCTCTATTATATAATGACAGACCAGCTAGATCTAATGTCTCTATTACATTATGACAGACCAGCTAGATCTAATGTCTCTATTATATTATGACAGACCAGCTAGATCTAATGTCTCTATTATATAATGACAGACCAGCTAGATCTAATGTCTCTATTATATTATGACAGACCAGCTAGATCTAATGTCTCTATTACATTATGACAGACCAGCTAGATCTAATGTCTCTATTACATTATGACAGACCAGCTAGATCTAATGTCTCTATTACATTATGACAGACCAGCTAGATCTAATGTCTCTATTATATAATGACAGACCAGCTAGATCTAATGTCTCTATTACATTATGACAGACCAGCTAGATCTAATGTCTCTATTACATTATGACAGACCAGCTAGATCTAATGTCTCTATTACATTATGACAGACCAGCTAGATCTAATGTCTCTATTATATAATGACAGACCAGCTAGATCTAATGTCTCTATTATATAATGACAGACCAGCTAGATCTAATGTCTCTATTACATTATGACAGACCAGCTAGATCTAATGTCTCTATTACATTATGACAGACCAGCTAGATCTAATGTCTCTATTACATTATGACAGACCAGCTAGATCTAATGTCTCTATTATATAATGACAGACCAGCTAGATCTAATGTCTCTATTATATTATGACAGACCAGCTAGATCTAATGTCTCTATTATATTATGACAGACCAGCTAGATCTAATGTCTCTATTATATAATGACAGACCAGCTAGATCTAATGTCTCTATTATATAATGACAGACCAGCTAGATCTAATGTCTCTATTACATTATGACAGACCAGCTAGATCTAATGTCTCTATTATATAATGACAGACCAGCTAGATCTAATGTCTCTATTATATAATGACAGACCAGCTAGATCTAATGTCTCTATTATATTATGACAGACCAGCTAGATCTAATGTCTCTATTATATAATGACAGACCAGCTAGATCTAATGTCTCTATTACATTATGACAGACCAGCTAGATCTAATGTCTCTATTATATTATGACAGACCAGCTAGATCTAATGTCTCTATTATATTATGACAGACCAGCTAGATCTAATGTCTCTATTACATTATGACAGACCAGCTAGATCTAATGTCTCTATTATATAATGACAGACCAGCTAGATCTAATGTCTCTATTACATTATGACAGACCAGCTAGATCTAATGTCTCTATTATATAATGACAGACCAGCTAGATCTAATGTCTCTATTACATAATGACAGACCAGCTAGATCTAATGTCTCTATTATATTATGACAGACCAGCTAGATCTAATGTCTCTATTACATAATGACAGACCAGCTAGATCTAATGTCTCTATTATATAATGACAGACCAGCTAGATCTAATGTCTCTATTACATAATGACAGACCAGCTAGATCTAATGTCTCTATTATATTATGACAGACCAGCTAGATCTAATGTCTCTATTATATTATGACAGACCAGCTAGATCTAATGTCTCTATTATATAATGACAGACCAGCTAGATCTAATGTCTCTATTACATTATGACAGACCAGCTAGATCTAATGTCTCTATTACATTATGACAGACCAGCTAGATCTAATGTCTCTATTATATAATGACAGACCAGCTAGATCTAATGTCTCTATTATATTATGACAGACCAGCTAGATCTAATGTCTCTATTACATTATGACAGACCAGCTAGATCTAATGTCTCTATTATATAATGACAGACCAGCTAGATCTAATGTCTCTATTACATTATGACAGACCAGCTAGATCTAATGTCTCTATTACATTATGACAGACCAGCTAGATCTAATGTCTCTATTATATTATGACAGACCAGCTAGATCTAATGTCTCTATTATATAATGACAGACCAGCTAGATCTAATGTCTCTATTACATTATGACAGACCAGCTAGATCTAATGTCTCTATTATATAATGACAGACCAGCTAGATCTAATGTCTCTATTACATTATGACAGACCAGCTAGATCTAATGTCTCTATTACATAATGACAGACCAGCTAGATCTAATGTCTCTATTATATTATGACAGACCAGCTAGATCTAATGTCTCTATTATATAATGACAGACCAGCTAGATCTGATGTCTCTATTACATTATGACAGACCAGCTAGATCTAATGTCTCTATTACATTATGACAGACCAGCTAGATCTAATGTCTCTATTATATAATGACAGACCAGCTAGATCTAATGTCTCTATTATATAATGACAGACCAGCTAGATCTAATGTCTCTATTATATAATGACAGACCAGCTAGATCTAATGTCTCTATTATATAATGACAGACCAGCTAGATCTAATGTCTCTATTACATTATGACAGACCAGCTAGATCTAATGTCTCTATTATATAATGACAGACCAGCTAGATCTAATGTCTCTATTACATTATGACAGACCAGCTAGATCTAATGTCTCTATTATATAATGACAGACCAGCTAGATCTAATGTCTCTATTATATAATGACAGACCAGCTAGATCTAATGTCTCTATTATATTATGACAGACCAGCTAGATCTAATGTCTCTATTATATAATGACAGACCAGCTAGATCTAATGTCTCTATTACATTATGACAGACCAGCTAGATCTAATGTCTCTATTATATAATGACAGACCAGCTAGATCTAATGTCTCTATTATATTATGACAGACCAGCTAGATCTAATGTCTCTATTACATTATGACAGACCAGCTAGATCTAATGTCTCTATTATATAATGACAGACCAGCTAGATCTAATGTCTCTATTATATTATGACAGAC
This sequence comes from Salvelinus fontinalis, assembly GCF_029448725.1. Taxonomy (NCBI): domain Eukaryota; kingdom Metazoa; phylum Chordata; class Actinopteri; order Salmoniformes; family Salmonidae; genus Salvelinus; species Salvelinus fontinalis. The sequence goes on along the minus strand of NW_026600641.1, from coordinate 53,034 downwards.
CAGCTAGATCTAATGTCTCTATTATATAATGACAGACCAGCTAGATCTAATGTCTCTATTACATTATGACAGACCAGCTAGATCTAATGTCTCTATTATATAATGACAGACCAGCTAGATCTAATGTCTCTATTACATTATGACAGACCAGCTAGATCTAATGTCTCTATTACATAATGACAGACCAGCTAGATCTAATGTCTCTATTATATAATGACAGACCAGCTAGATCTAATGTCTCTATTATATAATGACAGACCAGCTAGATCTAATGTCTCTATTATATTATGACAGACCAGCTAGATCTAATGTCTCTATTATATAATGACAGACCAGCTAGATCTAATGTCTCTATTATATAATGACAGACCAGCTAGATCTAATGTCTCTATTATATAATGACAGACCAGCTAGATCTAATGTCTCTATTATATAATGACAGACCAGCTAGATCTAATGTCTCTATTATATAATGACAGACCAGCTAGATCTAATGTCTCTATTACATTATGACAGACCAGCTAGATCTAATGTCTCTATTATATAATGACAGACCAGCTAGATCTAATGTCTCTATTATATAATGACAGACCAGCTAGATCTAATGTCTCTATTATATAATGACAGACCAGCTAGATCTAATGTCTCTATTATATAATGACAGACCAGCTAGATCTAATGTCTCTATTATATAATGACAGACCAGCTAGATCTAATGTCTCTATTATATAATGACAGACCAGCTAGATCTAATGTCTCTATTACATTATGACAGACCAGCTAGATCTAATGTCTCTATTATATAATGACAGACCAGCTAGATCTAATGTCTCTATTACATTATGACAGACCAGCTAGATCTAATGTCTCTATTATATAATGACAGACCAGCTAGATCTAATGTCTCTATTATATTATGACAGACCAGCTAGATCTAATGTCTCTATTACATTATGACAGACCAGCTAGATCTAATGTCTCTATTATATAATGACAGACCAGCTAGATCTAATGTCTCTATTACATTATGACAGACCAGCTAGATCTAATGTCTCTATTATATAATGACAGACCAGCTAGATCTAATGTCTCTATTATATAATGACAGACCAGCTAGATCTAATGTCTCTATTATATTATGACAGACCAGCTAGATCTAATGTCTCTATTATATAATGACAGACCAGCTAGATCTAATGTCTCTATTATATAATGACAGACCAGCTAGATCTAATGTCTCTATTATATTATGACAGACCAGCTAGATCTAATGTCTCTATTATATTATGACAGACCAGCTAGATCTAATGTCTCTATTATATAATGACAGACCAGCTAGATCTAATGTCTCTATTACATTATGACAGACCAGCTAGATCTAATGTCTCTATTACATTATGACAGACCAGCTAGATCTAATGTCTCTATTATATAATGACAGACCAGCTAGATCTAATGTCTCTATTATATAATGACAGACCAGCTAGATCTAATGTCTCTATTACATTATGACAGACCAGCTAGATCTAATGTCTCTATTATATAATGACAGACCAGCTAGATCTAATGTCTCTATTACATTATGACAGACCAGCTAGATCTAATGTCTCTATTATATAATGACAGACCAGCTAGATCTAATGTCTCTATTATATTATGACAGACCAGCTAGATCTAATGTCTCTATTATATAATGACAGACCAGCTAGATCTAATGTCTCTATTACATTATGACAGACCAGCTAGATCTAATGTCTCTATTATATAATGACAGACCAGCTAGATCTAATGTCTCTATTATATTATGACAGACCAGCTAGATCTAATGTCTCTATTACATTATGACAGACCAGCTAGATCTAATGTCTCTATTATATTATGACAGACCAGCTAGATCTAATGTCTCTATTATATAATGACAGACCAGCTAGATCTAATGTCTCTATTACATTATGACAGACCAGCTAGATCTAATGTCTCTATTACATTATGACAGACCAGCTAGATCTAATGTCTCTATTATATAATGACAGACCAGCTAGATCTAATGTCTCTATTATATAATGACAGACCAGCTAGATCTAATGTCTCTATTATATAATGACAGACCAGCTAGATCTAATGTCTCTATTATATAATGACAGACCAGCTAGATCTAATGTCTCTATTACATTATGACAGACCAGCTAGATCTAATGTCTCTATTATATAATGACAGACCAGCTAGATCTAATGTCTCTATTACATTATGACAGACCAGCTAGATCTAATGTCTCTATTATATAATGACAGACCAGCTAGATCTAATGTCTCTATTATATAATGACAGACCAGCTAGATCTAATTTCTCTATTATATTATGACAGACCAGCTAGATCTAATGTCTCTATTATATAATGACAGACCAGCTAGATCTAATGTCTCTATTACATTATGACAGACCAGCTAGATCTAATGTCTCTATTATATAATGACAGACCAGCTAGATCTAATGTCTCTATTATATTATGACAGACCAGCTAGATCTAATGTCTCTATTACATTATGACAGACCAGCTAGATCTAATGTCTCTATTATATAATGACAGACCAGCTAGATCTAATGTCTCTATTATATTATGACAGACCAGCTAGATCTAATGTCTCTATTATATAATGACAGACCAGCTAGATCTAATGTCTCTATTACATTATGACAGACCAGCTAGATCTAATGTCTCTATTATATAATGACAGACCAGCTAGATCTAATGTCTCTATTACATTATGACAGACCAGCTAGATCTAATGTCTCTATTACATTATGACAGACCAGCTAGATCTAATGTCTCTATTATATAATGACAGACCAGCTAGATCTAATGTCTCTATTATATAATGACAGACCAGCTAGATCTAATGTCTCTATTATATTATGACAGACCAGCTAGATCTAATGTCTCTATTATATAATGACAGACCAGCTAGATCTAATGTCTCTATTATATAATGACAGACCAGCTAGATCTAATGTCTCTATTATATAATGACAGACCAGCTAGATCTAATGTCTCTATTATATAATGACAGACCAGCTAGATCTAATGTCTCTATTATATAATGACAGACCAGCTAGATCTAATGTCTCTATTACATTATGACAGACCAGCTAGATCTAATGTCTCTATTATATAATGACAGACCAGCTAGATCTAATGTCTCTATTACATTATGACAGACCAGCTAGATCTAATGTCTCTATTATATAATGACAGACCAGCTAGATCTAATGTCTCTATTACATTATGACAGACCAGCTAGATCTAATGTCTCTATTATATTATGACAGACCAGCTAGATCTAATGTCTCTATTAGATTATGACAGACCAGCTAGATCTAATGTCTCTATTATATAATGACAGACCAGCTAGATCTAATGTCTCTATTATATTATGACAGACCAGCTAGATCTAATGTCTCTATTATATTATGACAGACCAGCTAGATCTAATGTCTCTATTATATAATGACAGACCAGCTAGATCTAATGTCTCTATTATATAATGACAGACCAGCTAGATCTAATGTCTCTATTATATAATGACAGACCAGCTAGATCTAATGTCTCTATTACATTATGGCAGACCAGCTAGATCTAATGTCTCTATTATATAATGACAGACCAGCTAGATCTAATGTCTCTATTACATTATGACAGACCAGCTAGATCTAATGTCTCTATTACATTATGACAGACCAGCTAGATCTAATGTCTCTATTACATTATGACAGACCAGCTAGATCTAATGTCTCTATTATATAATGACAGACCAGCTAGATCTAATGTCTCTATTATATAATGACAGACCAGCTAGATCTAATGTCTCTATTACATTATGACAGACCAGCTAGATCTAATGTCTCTATTATATAATGACAGACCAGCTAGATCTAATGTCTCTATTATATAATGACAGACCAGCTAGATCTAATGTCTCTATTATATTATGACAGACCAGCTAGATCTAATGTCTCTATTACATTATGACAGACCAGCTAGATCTAATGTCTCTATTATATAATGACAGACCAGCTAGATCTAATGTCTCTATTACATTATGACAGACCAGCTAGATCTAATGTCTCTATTATATAATGACAGACCAGCTAGATCTAATGTCTCTATTATATAATGACAGACCAGCTAGATCTAATGTCTCTATTATAAAATGACAGACCAGCTAGATCTAATGTCTCTATTATATAATGACAGACCAGCTAGATCTAATGTCTCTATTATATAATGACAGACCAGCTAGATCCAATGTCTCTATTATATAATGACAGACCAGCTAGATCTAATGTCTCTATTATATAATGACAGACCAGCTAGATCTAATGTCTCTATTACATTATGACAGACCAGCTAGATCTAATGTCTCTATTATATAATGACAGACCAGCTAGATCTAATGTCTCTATTACATTATGACAGACCAGCTAGATCTAATGTCTCTATTATATAATGACAGACCAGCTAGATCTAAATTCTCTATTATATTATGACAGACCAGCTAGATCTAATGTCTCTATTACATTATGACAGACCAGCTAGATCTAATGTCTCTATTATATAATGACAGACCAGCTAGATCTAATGTCTCTATTACATTATGACAGACCAGCTAGATCTAATGTCTCTATTATATAATGACAGACCAGCTAGATCTAATGTCTCTATTATATTATGACAGACCAGCTAGATCTAATGTCTCTATTACATTATGACAGACCAGCTAGATCTAATGTCTCTATTATATAATGACAGACCAGCTATATCTAATGTCTCTATTACATTATGACAGACCAGCTAGATCTAATGTCTCTATTATATAATGACAGACCAGCTAGATCTAATGTCTCTATTATATAATGACAGACCAGCTAGATCTAATGTCTCTATTATATTATGACAGACCAGCTAGATCTAATGTCTCTATTATATAATGACAGACCAGCTAGATCTAATGTCTCTATTATATAATGACAGACCAGCTAGATCTAATGTCTCTATTATATAATGACAGACCAGCTAGATCTAATGTCTCTATTATATTATGACAGACCAGCTAGATCTAATGTCTCTATTACATTATGACAGACCAGCTAGATCTAATGTCTCTATTATATAATGACAGACCAGCTAGATCTAATGTCTCTATTACATTATGACAGACCAGCTAGATCTATTGTCTCTATTACATTATGACAGACCAGCTAGATCTAATGTCTCTATTATATAATGACAGACCAGCTAGATCTAATGTCTCTATTATATTATGACAGACCAGCTAGATCTAATGTCTCTATTATATAATGACAGACCAGCTAGATCTAATGTCTCTATTATATAATGACAGACCAGCTAGATCTAATGTCTCTATTATATAATGACAGACCAGCTAGATCTAATGTCTCTATTATATAATGACAGACCAGCTAGATCTAATGTCTCTATTACATTATGACAGACCAGCTAGATCTAATGTCTCTATTATATAATGACAGACCAGCTAGATCTAATGTCTCTATTACATTATGACAGACCAGCTAGATCTAATGTCTCTAGTACATTATGACAGACCAGCTAGATCTAATGTCTCTATTATATAATGACAGACCAGCTAGATCTAATGTCTCTATTATATTATGACAGACCAGCTAGATCTAATGTCTCTATTACATTATGACAGACCAGCTAGATCTAATGTCTCTATTATATAATGACAGACCAGCTAGATCTAATGTCTCTATTACATTATGACAGACCAGCTAGATCTAATGTCTCTATTATATAATGACAGACCAGCTAGATCTAATGTCTCTATTATATAATGACAGACCAGCTAGATCTAATGTCTCTATTATATTATGACAGACCAGCTAGATCTAATGTCTCTATTATATAATGACAGACCAGCTAGATCTAATGTCTCTATTATATAATGACAGACCAGCTAGATCTAATGTCTCTATTATATAATGACAGACCAGCTAGATCTAATGTCTCTATTATATTATGACAGACCAGCTAGATCTAATGTCTCTATTACATTATGACAGACCAGCTAGATCTAATGTCTCTATTATATAATGACAGGCCAGCTAGATCTAATGTCTCTATTACATTATGACAGACCAGCTAGATCTAATGTCTCTATTACATTATGACAGACCAGCTAGATCTAATGTCTCTATTATATAATGACAGACCAGCTAGATCTAATGTCTCTATTATATTATGACAGACCAGCTAGATCTAATGTCTCTATTACATTATGACAGACCAGCTAGATCTAATGTCTCTATTATATAATGACAGACCAGCTAGATCTAATGTCTCTATTACATTATGACAGACCAGCTAGATCTAATGTCTCTATTACATTATGACAGACCAGCTAGATCTAATGTCTCTATTATATTATGACAGACCAGCTAGATCTAATGTCTCTATTATATAATGACAGACCAGCTAGATCTAATGTCTCTATTACATTATGACAGACCAGCTAGATCTAATGTCTCTATTATATAATGACAGACCAGCTAGATCTAATGTCTCTATTACATTATGACAGACCAGCTAGATCTAATGTCTCTATTACATTATGACAGACCAGCTAGATCTAATGTCTCTATTATATTATGACAGACCAGCTAGATCTAATGTCTCTATTATATAATGACAGACCAGCTAGATCTGATGTCTCTATTACATTATGACAGACCAGCTAGATCTAATGTCTCTATTACATTATGACAGACCAGCTAGATCTAATGTCTCTATTATATAATGACAGACCAGCTAGATCTAATGTCTCTATTATATAATGACAGACCAGCTAGATCTAATGTCTCTATTACATTATGACAGACCAGCTAGATCTAATGTCTCTATTACATTATGACAGACCAGCTAGATCTAATGTCTCTATTATATAATGACAGACCAGCTAGATCTAATGTCTCTATTATATAATGACAGACCAGCTAGTTCTAATGTCTCTATTATATAATGACAGACCAGCTAGATCTAATGTCTCTATTATATAATGACAGACCAGCTAGATCTAATGTCTCTATTACATTATGACAGACCAGCTAGATCTAATGTCTCTATTATATAATGACAGACCAGCTAGATCTAATGTCTCTATTACATTATGACAGACCAGCTAGATCTAATGTCTATATTATATAATGACAGACCAGCTAGATCTAATGTCTCTATTATATAATGACAGACCAGCTAGATCTAATGTCTCTATTATATTATGACAGACCAGCTAGATCTAATGTCTCTATTATATAATGACAGACCAGCTAGATCTATTGTCTCTATTACATTATGACAGACCAGCTAGATCTAATGTCTCTATTATATAATGACAGACCAGCTAGATCTAATGTCTCTATTATATTATGACAGACCAGCTAGATCTAATGTCTCTATTACATTATGACAGACCAGCTAGATCTAATGTCTCTATTATATAATGACAGACCAGCTAGATCTAATGTCTCTATTATATTATGACAGACCAGCTAGATCTAATGTCTCTATTATATAATGACAGACCAGCTAGATCTAATGTCTCTATTACATTATGACAGACCAGCTAGATCTAATGTCTCTATTATATAATGACAGACCAGCTAGATCTAATGTCTCTATTACATTATGACAGACCAGCTAGATCTAATGTCTCTATTACATTATGACAGACCAGCTAGATCTAATGTCTCTATTATATAATGACAGACCAGCTAGATCTAATGTCTCTATTATATTATGACAGACCAGCTAGATCTAATGTCTCTATTATATAATGACAGACCAGCTAGATCTAATGTCTCTATTATATAATGACAGACCAGCTAGATCTAATGTCTCTATTATATAATGACAGACCAGCTAGATCTAATGTCTCTATTATATAATGACAGACCAGCTAGATCTAATGTCTCTATTATATAATGACAGACCAGCTAGATCTAATGTCTCTATTACATTATGACAGACCAGCTAGATCTAATGTCTCTATTATATAATGACAGACCAGCTAGATCTAATGTCTCTATTACATTATGACAGACCAGCTAGATCTAATGTCTCTATTACATTATGACAGACCAGCTAGATCTAATGTCTCTATTATATAATGACAGACCAGCTAGATCTAATGTCTCTATTATATTATGACAGACCAGCTAGATCTAATGTCTCTATTACATTATGACAGACCAGCTAGATCTAATGTCTCTATTATATAATGACAGACCAGCTAGATCTAATGTCTCTATTATATAATGACAGACCAGCTAGTTCTAATGTCTCTATTATATAATGACAGACCAGCTAGATCTAATGTCTCTATTATATAATGACAGACCAGCTAGATCTAATGTCTCTATTACATTATGACAGACCAGCTAGATCTAATGTCTCTATTATATAATGACAGACCAGCTAGATCTAATGTCTCTATTACATTATGACAGACCAGCTAGATCTAATGTCTCTATTATATAATGACAGACCAGCTAGATCTAATGTCTCTATTATATAATGACAGACCAGCTAGATCTAATGTCTCTATTATATTATGACAGACCAGCTAGATCTAATGTCTCTATTATATAATGACAGACCAGCTAGATCTAATGTCTCTATTACATTATGACAGACCAGCTAGATCTAATGTCTCTATTATATAATGACAGACCAGCTAGATCTAATGTCTCTATTATATTATGACAGACCAGCTAGATCTAATGTCTCTATTATATAATGACAGACCAGCTAGATCTAATGTCTCTATTATATTATGACAGACCAGCTAGATCTAATGTCTCTATTATATAATGACAGATCAGCTAGATCTAATGTCTCTATTACATTATGACAGACCAGCTAGATCTACTGTCTCTATTATATAATGACAGACCAGCTAGATCTAATGTCTCTATTACATTATGACAGACCAGCTAGATCTAATGTCTCTATTACATTATGACAGACCAGCTAGATCTAATGTCTCTATTATATAATGACAGACCAGCTAGATCTAATGTCTCTATTACATTATGACAGACCAGCTAGATCTAATTACATTATGACAGACCAGCTAGATCTAATGTCTCTATTATATTATGACAGACCAGCTAGATCTAATGTCTCTATTATATAATGACAGACCAGCTAGATCTAATGTCTCTATTACATTATGACAGACCAGCTAGATCTAATGTCTCTATTACATTATGACAGACCAGCTAGATCTAATGTCTCTATTATATAATGACAGACCAGCTAGATCTAATGTCTCTATTACATTATGACAGACCAGCTAGATCTACTGTCTCTATTACATTATGACAGACCAGCTAGATCTAATGTCTCTATTACATTATGACAGACCAGCTAGATCTACTGTCTCTATTATATAATGACAGACCAGCTAGATCTAATGTCTCTATTACATTATGACAGACCAGCTAGATCTAATGTCTCTATTATATTATGACAGAACAGCTAGATCTAATGTCTCTATTATATAATGACAGACCAGCTAGATCTGATGTCTCTATTACATTATGACAGACCAGCTAGATCTAATGTCTCTATTACATTATGACAGACCAGCTAGATCTAATGTCTCTATTATATAATGACAGACCAGCTAGATCTAATGTCTCTAATATATAATGACAGACCAGCTAGATCTAATGTCTCTATTACATTATGACAGACCAGCTAGATCTAATGTCTCTATTACATTATGACAGACCAGCTAGATCTAATGTCTCTATTATATAATGACAGACCAGCTAGATCTAATGTCTCTATTATATAATGACAGACCAGCTAGTTCTAATGTCTCTATTATATAATGACAGACCAGCTAGATCTAATGTCTCTATTATATAATGACAGACCAGCTAGATCTAATGTCTCTATTACATTATGACAGACCAGCTAGATCTAATGTCTCTATTATATAATGACAGACCAGCTAGATCTAATGTCTCTATTACATTATGACAGACCAGCTAGATCTAATGTCTCTATTATATAATGACAGACCAGCTAGATCTAATGTCTCTATTATATAATGACAGACCAGCTAGATCTAATGTCTCTATTATATTATGACAGACCAGCTAGATCTAATGTCTCTATTATATAATGACAGACCAGCTAGATCTATTGTCTCTATTACATTATGACAGACCAGCTAGATCTAATGTCTCTATTATATAATGACAGACCAGCTAGATCTAATGTCTCTATTATATTATGACAGACCAGCTAGATCTAATGTCTCTATTACATTATGACAGACCAGCTAGATCTAATGTCTCTATTATATAATGACAGACCAGCTAGATCTAATGTCTCTATTATATTATGACAGACCAGCTAGATCTAATGTCTCTATTATATAATGACAGACCAGCTAGATCTAATGTCTCTATTACATTATGACAGACCAGCTAGATCTAATGTCTCTATTATATAATGACAGACCAGCTAGATCTAATGTCTCTATTACATTATGACAGACCAGCTAGATCTAATGTCTCTATTACATTATGACAGACCAGCTAGATCTAATGTCTCTATTATATAATGACAGACCAGCTAGATCTAATGTCTCTATTATATTATGACAGACCAGCTAGATCTAATGTCTCTATTATATAATGACAGACCAGCTAGATCTAATGTCTCTATTATATAATGACAGACCAGCTAGATCTAATGTCTCTATTATATAATGACAGACCAGCTAGATCTAATGTCTCTATTATATAATGACAGACCAGCTAGATCTAATGTCTCTATTATATAATGACAGACCAGCTAGATCTAATGTCTCTATTACATTATGACAGACCAGCTAGATCTAATGTCTCTATTATATAATGACAGACCAGCTAGATCTAATGTCTCTATTACATTATGACAGACCAGCTAGATCTAATGTCTCTATTACATTATGACAGACCAGCTAGATCTAATGTCTCTATTATATAATGACAGACCAGCTAGATCTAATGTCTCTATTATATTATGACAGACCAGCTAGATCTAATGTCTCTATTACATTATGACAGACCAGCTAGATCTAATGTCTCTATTATATAATGACAGACCAGCTAGATCTAATGTCTCTATTATATAATGACAGACCAGCTAGTTCTAATGTCTCTATTATATAATGACAGACCAGCTAGATCTAATGTCTCTATTATATAATGACAGACCAGCTAGATCTAATGTCTCTATTACATTATGACAGACCAGCTAGATCTAATGTCTCTATTATATAATGACAGACCAGCTAGATCTAATGTCTCTATTACATTATGACAGACCAGCTAGATCTAATGTCTCTATTATATAATGACAGACCAGCTAGATCTAATGTCTCTATTATATAATGACAGACCAGCTAGATCTAATGTCTCTATTATATTATGACAGACCAGCTAGATCTAATGTCTCTATTATATAATGACAGACCAGCTAGATCTAATGTCTCTATTACATTATGACAGACCAGCTAGATCTAATGTCTCTATTATATAATGACAGACCAGCTAGATCTAATGTCTCTATTATATTATGACAGACCAGCTAGATCTAATGTCTCTATTATATAATGACAGACCAGCTAGATCTAATGTCTCTATTATATTATGACAGACCAGCTAGATCTAATGTCTCTATTATATAATGACAGATCAGCTAGATCTAATGTCTCTATTACATTATGACAGACCAGCTAGATCTACTGTCTCTATTATATAATGACAGACCAGCTAGATCTAATGTCTCTATTACATTATGACAGACCAGCTAGATCTAATGTCTCTATTACATTATGACAGACCAGCTAGATCTAATGTCTCTATTATATTATGACAGACCAGCTAGATCTAATGTCTCTATTATATAATGACAGACCAGCTAGATCTAATGTCTCTATTACATTATGACAGACCAGCTAGATCTAATGTCTCTATTACATTATGACAGACCAGCTAGATCTAATGTCTCTATTATATAATGACAGACCAGCTAGATCTAATGTCTCTATTACATTATGACAGACCAGCTAGATCTACTGTCTCTATTACATTATGACAGACCAGCTAGATCTAATGTCTCTATTACATTATGACAGACCAGCTAGATCTAATGTCTCTATTACATTATGACAGACCAGCTAGATCTAATGTCTCTATTATATAATGACAGACCAGCTAGATCTAATGTCTCTATTATATAATGACAGACCAGCTAGATCTAATGTCTCTATTATATTATGACAGACCAGCTAGATCTAATGTCTCTATTATATAATGACAGACCAGCTAGATCTAATGTCTCTATTATATTAATGACAGACCAGCTAGATCTAATGTCTCTATTACATTATGACAGACCAGCTAGATCTAATGTCTCTATTACATTATGACAGACCAGCTAGATCTAATGTCTCTATTACATTATGACAGACCAGCTAGATCTAATGTCTCTATTATATAATGACAGACCAGCTAGATCTAATGTCTCTATTATATTATGACAGACCAGCTAGATCTAATGTCTCTATTATATAATGACAGACCAGCTAGATCTAATGTCTCTATTATATTATGACAGACCAGCTAGATCTAATGTCTCTATTACATTATGACAGACCAGCTAGATCTAATGTCTCTATTATATAATGACAGACCAGCTAGATCTAATGTCTCTATTATATAATGACAGACCAGCTAGATCTAATGTCTCTATTACATTATGACAGACCAGCTAGATCTAATGTCTCTATTACATTATGACAGACCAGCTAGATCTAATGTCTCTATTATATAATGACAGACCAGCTAGATCTAATGTCTCTATTACATAATGACAGACCAGCTAGATCTAATGTCTCTATTATATTATGACAGACCAGCTAGATCTAATGTCTCTATTATATAATGACAGACCAGCTAGATCTAATGTCTCTATTATATTATGACAGACCAGCTAGATCTAATGTCTCTATTATATAATGACAGACCAGCTAGATCTAATGTCTCTATTATATTATGACAGACCAGCTAGATCTAATGTCTCTATTATATAATGACAGACCAGCTAGATCTAATGTCTCTATTACATTATGACAGACCAGCTAGATCTAATGTCTCTATTATATTATGACAGACCAGCTAGATCTAATGTCTCTATTATATTATGACAGACCAGCTAGATCTAATGTCTCTATTATATTATGACAGACCAGCTAGATCTAATGTCTCTATTACATTATGACAGACCAGCTAGATCTAATGTCTCTATTACATTATGACAGACCAGCTAGATCTAATGTCTCTATTATATTATGACAGACCAGCTAGATCTAATGTCTCTATTACATTATGACAGACCAGCTAGATCTAATGTCTCTATTATATTATGACAGACCAGCTAGATCTAATGTCTCTATTACATTATGACAGACCAGCTAGATCTAATGTCTCTATTATATAATGACAGACCAGCTAGATCTAATGTCTCTATTATATTATGACAGACCAGCTAGATCTAATGTCTCTATTATATAATGACAGACCAGCTAGATCTAATGTCTCTATTATATTATGACAGACCAGCTAGATCTAATGTCTCTATTATATAATGACAGACCAGCTAGATCTAATGTCTCTATTATATAATGACAGACCAGCTAGATCTAATGTCTCTATTATATTATGACAGACCAGCTAGATCTAATGTCTCTATTACATTATGACAGACCAGCTAGATCTAATGTCTCTATTATATAATGACAGACCAGCTAGATCTAATGTCTCTATTACATTATGACAGACCAGCTAGATCTAATGTCTCTATTACATAATGACAGACCAGCTAGATCTAATGTCTCTATTATATAATGACAGACCAGCTAGATCTAATGTCTCTATTACATAATGACAGACCAGCTAGATCTAATGTCTCTATTACATTATGACAGACCAGCTAGATCTAATGTCTCTATTATATTATGACAGACCAGCTAGATCTAATGTCTCTATTACATTATGACAGACCAGCTAGATCTAATGTCTCTATTATATAATGACAGACCAGCTAGATCTAATGTCTCTATTACATTATGACAGACCAGCTAGATCTAATGTCTCTATTATATAATGACAGACCAGCTAGATCTAATGTCTCTATTATATAATGACAGACCAGCTAGATCTAATGTCTCTATTATATTATGACAGACCAGCTAGATCTAATGTCTCTATTACATTATGACAGACCAGCTAGATCTAATGTCTCTATTATATAATGACAGACCAGCTAGATCTAATGTCTCTATTATATAATGACAGACCAGCTAGATCTAATGTCTCTATTACATTATGACAGACCAGCTAGATCTAATGTCTCTATTACATAATGACAGACCAGCTAGATCTAATGTCTCTATTACATTATGACAGACCAGCTAGATCTAATGTCTCTATTATATAATGACAGACCAGCTAGATCTAATGTCTCTATTATATTATGACAGACCAGCTAGATCTAATGTCTCTATTACATTATGACAGACCAGCTAGATCTAATGTCTCTATTACATTATGACAGACCAGCTAGATCTAATGTCTCTATTACTATTATGACAGACCAGCTAGATCTAATGTCTCTATTATATAATGACAGACCAGCTAGATCTAATGTCTCTATTACATTATGACAGACCAGCTAGATCTAATGTCTCTATTACATTATGACAGACCAGCTAGATCTAATGTCTCTATTATATAATGACAGACCAGCTAGATCTAATGTCTCTATTACATTATGACAGACCAGCTAGATCTAATGTCTCTATTATATAATGACAGACCAGCTAGATCTAATGTCTCTATTATATAATGACAGACCAGCTAGATCTAATGTCTCTATTACATTATGACAGACCAGCTAGATCTAATGTCTCTATTATATTATGACAGACCAGCTAGATCTAATGTCTCTATTATATAATGACAGACCAGCTAGATCTAATGTCTCTATTACATTATGACAGACCAGCTAGATCTAATGTCTCTATTACATTATGACAGACCAGCTAGATCTAATGTCTCTATTATATAATGACAGACCAGCTAGATCTAATGTCTCTATTATATAATGACAGACCAGCTAGATCTAATGTCTCTATTATATTATGACAGACCAGCTAGATCTAATGTCTCTATTACATTATGACAGACCAGCTAGATCTAATGTCTCTATTATATTATGACAGACCAGCTAGATCTAATGTCTCTATTACATAATGACAGACCAGCTAGATCTAATGTCTCTATTACATTATGACAGACCAGCTAGATCTAATGTCTCTATTACATAATGACAGACCAGCTAGATCTAATGTCTCTATTATATTATGACAGACCAGCTAGATCTAATGTCTCTATTACATTATGACAGACCAGCTAGATCTAATGTCTCTATTATATAATGACAGACCAGCTAGATCTAATGTCTCTATTACATTATGACAGACCAGCTAGATCTAATGTCTCTATTATATAATGACAGACCAGCTAGATCTAATGTCTCTATTACATTATGACAGACCAGCTAGATCTAATGTCTCTATTACATAATGACAGACCAGCTAGATCTAATGTCTCTATTACATAATGACAGACCAGCTAGATCTAATGTCTCTATTACATTATGACAGACCAGCTAGATCTAATGTCTCTATTATATAATGACAGACCAGCTAGATCTAATGTCTCTATTATATTATGACAGACCAGCTAGATCTAATGTCTCTATTATATTATGACAGACCAGCTAGATCTAATGTCTCTATTATATTATGACAGACCAGCTAGATCTAATGTCTCTATTACATTATGACAGACCAGCTAGATCTAATGTCTCTATTATATAATGACAGACCAGCTAGATCTAATGTCTCTATTACATTATGACAGACCAGCTAGATCTAATGTCTCTATTATATTATGACAGACCAGCTAGATCTAATGTCTCTATTATATTATGACAGACCAGCTAGATCTAATGTCTCTATTATATAATGACAGACCAGCTAGATCTAATGTCTCTATTATATAATGACAGACCAGCTAGATCTAATGTCTCTATTATATAATGACAGACCAGCTAGATCTAATGTCTCTATTATATTATGACAGACCAGCTAGATCTAATGTCTCTATTACATAATGACAGACCAGCTAGATCTAATGTCTCTATTATATAATGACAGACCAGCTAGATCTAATGTCTCTATTATATAATGACAGACCAGCTAGATCTAATGTCTCTATTATATTATGACAGACCAGCTAGATCTAATGTCTCTATTACATTATGACAGACCAGCTAGATCTAATGTCTCTATTACATTATGACAGACCAGCTAGATCTAATGTCTCTATTATATAATGACAGACCAGCTAGATCTAATGTCTCTATTACATTATGACAGACCAGCTAGATCTAATGTCTCTATTACATTATGACAGACCAGCTAGATCTAATGTCTCTATTATATAATGACAGACCAGCTAGATCTAATGTCTCTATTATATAATGACAGACCAGCTAGATCTAATGTCTCTATTACATTATGACAGACCAGCTAGATCTAATGTCTCTATTATATAATGACAGACCAGCTAGATCTAATGTCTCTATTACATTATGACAGACCAGCTAGATCTAATGTCTCTATTATATAATGACAGACCAGCTAGATCTAATGTCTCTATTATATAATGACAGACCAGCTAGATCTAATGTCTCTATTATATAATGACAGACCAGCTAGATCTAATGTCTCTATTATATAATGACAGACCAGCTAGATCTAATGTCTCTATTACATTATGACAGACCAGCTAGATCTAATGTCTCTATTACATTATGACAGACCAGCTAGATCTAATGTCTCTATTACATAATGACAGACCAGCTAGATCTAATGTCTCTATTACATTATGACAGACCAGCTAGATCTAATGTCTCTATTATATAATGACAGACCAGCTAGATCTAATGTCTCTATTACATAATGACAGACCAGCTAGATCTAATGTCTCTATTACTATTAATGACAGACCAGCTAGATCTAATGTCTCTATTACATTATGACAGACCAGCTAGATCTAATGTCTCTATTATATTATGACAGACCAGCTAGATCTAATGTCTCTATTATATAATGACAGACCAGCTAGATCTAATGTCTCTATTATATTATGACAGACCAGCTAGATCTAATGTCTCTATTATATAATGACAGACCAGCTAGATCTAATGTCTCTATTATATAATGACAGACCAGCTAGATCTAATGTCTCTATTATATAATGACAGACCAGCTAGATCTAATGTCTCTATTACATTATGACAGACCAGCTAGATCTAATGTCTCTATTATATTATGACAGACCAGCTAGATCTAATGTCTCTATTATATAATGACAGACCAGCTAGATCTAATGTCTCTATTATCATTATGACAGACCAGCTAGATCTAATGTCTCTATTATATAATGACAGACCAGCTAGATCTAATGTCTCTATTATATTATGACAGACCAGCTAGATCTAATGTCTCTATTATATAATGACAGACCAGCTAGATCTAATGTCTCTATTACATTATGACAGACCAGCTAGATCTAATGTCTCTATTACATTATGACAGACCAGCTAGATCTAATGTCTCTATTATATTATGACAGACCAGCTAGATCTAATGTCTCTATTATATTATGACAGACCAGCTAGATCTAATGTCTCTATTATATAATGACAGACCAGCTAGATCTAATGTCTCTATTATATAATGACAGACCAGCTAGATCTAATGTCTCTATTATATAATGACAGACCAGCTAGATCTAATGTCTCTATTACATTATGACAGACCAGCTAGATCTAATGTCTCTATTACATTATGACAGACCAGCTAGATCTAATGTCTCTATTACATTATGACAGACCAGCTAGATCTAATGTCTCTATTACATTATGACAGACCAGCTAGATCTAATGTCTCTATTACATTATGACAGACCAGCTAGATCTAATGTCTCTATTATATAATGACAGACCAGCTAGATCTAATGTCTCTATTATATTATGACAGACCAGCTAGATCTAATGTCTCTATTATATAATGACAGACCAGCTAGATCTAATGTCTCTATTACATAATGACAGACCAGCTAGATCTAATGTCTCTATTACATTATGACAGACCAGCTAGATCTAATGTCTCTATTACATTATGACAGACCAGCTAGATCTAATGTCTCTATTATATAATGACAGACCAGCTAGATCTAATGTCTCTATTACATAATGACAGACCAGCTAGATCTAATGTCTCTATTACATTATGACAGACCAGCTAGATCTAATGTCTCTATTACATTATGACAGACCAGCTAGATCTAATGTCTCTATTACATAATGACAGACCAGCTAGATCTAATGTCTCTATTATATAATGACAGACCAGCTAGATCTAATGTCTCTATTACATTATGACAGACCAGCTAGATCTAATGTCTCTATTATATTATGACAGACCAGCTAGATCTAATGTCTCTATTATATAATGACAGACCAGCTAGATCTAATGTCTCTATTACATTATGACAGACCAGCTAGATCTAATGTCTCTATTATATAATGACAGACCAGCTAGATCTAATGTCTCTATTACATTATGACAGACCAGCTAGATCTAATGTCTCTATTATATAATGACAGACCAGCTAGATCTAATGTCTCTATTACATTATGACAGACCAGCTAGATCTAATGTCTCTATTACATAATGACAGACCAGCTAGATCTAATGTCTCTATTACATAATGACAGACCAGCTAGATCTAATGTCTCTATTACATAATGACAGACCAGCTAGATCTAATGTCTCTATTACATTATGACAGACCAGCTAGATCTAATGTCTCTATTACATTATGACAGACCAGCTAGATCTAATGTCTCTATTACATTATGACAGACCAGCTAGATCTAATGTCTCTATTACATTATGACAGACCAGCTAGATCTAATGTCTCTATTACATTATGACAGACCAGCTAGATCTAATGTCTCTATTATATAATGACAGACCAGCTAGATCTAATGTCTCTATTACATTATGACAGACCAGCTAGATCTAATGTCTCTATTATATAATGACAGACCAGCTAGATCTAATGTCTCTATTATATAATGACAGACCAGCTAGATCTAATGTCTCTATTATATTATGACAGACCAGCTAGATCTAATGTCTCTATTATATAATGACAGACCAGCTAGATCTAATGTCTCTATTACATTATGACAGACCAGCTAGATCTAATGTCTCTATTACATAATGACAGACCAGCTAGATCTAATGTCTCTATTACATTATGACAGACCAGCTAGATCTAATGTCTCTATTACATTATGACAGACCAGCTAGATCTAATGTCTCTATTACATAATGACAGACCAGCTAGATCTAATGTCTCTATTACATAATGACAGACCAGCTAGATCTAATGTCTCTATTACATTATGACAGACCAGCTAGATCTAATGTCTCTATTACATTATGACAGACCAGCTAGATCTAATGTCTCTATTATATTATGACAGACCAGCTAGATCTAATGTCTCTATTACATTATGACAGACCAGCTAGATCTAATGTCTCTATTATATTATGACAGACCAGCTAGATCTAATGTCTCTATTACATTATGACAGACCAGCTAGATCTAATGTCTCTATTACATTATGACAGACCAGCTAGATCTAATGTCTCTATTATATTATGACAGACCAGCTAGATCTAATGTCTCTATTATATAATGACAGACCAGCTAGATCTAATGTCTCTATTATATAATAGAGACCAGCTAGATCTAGCTGGTCTGTCATTATATAATAGAGACATTAGATCTAGCTGGTCTGTCATAATATAATAGAGACATTAGATCTAGCTGGTCTGTCATAATGTAATAGAGACATTAGATCTAGCTGGTCTGTCATAATGTAATAGAGACATTAGATCTAGCTGGTCTGTCATAATATAATAGAGACATTAGATCTAGCTGGTCTGTCATAATGTAATAGAGACATTAGATCTAGCTGGTCTGTCATAATATAATAGAGACATTAGATCTAGCTGGTCTGTCATTATATAATAGAGACATTAGATCTAGCTGGTCTGTCATAATGTAATAGAGACATTAGATCTAGCTGGTCTGTCATAATGTAATAGAGACATTAGATCTAGCTGGTCTGTCATTATATAATAGAGACATTAGATCTAGCTGGTCTGTCATAATGTAATAGAGACATTAGATCTAGCTGGTCTGTCATTATATAATAGAGACATTAGATCTAGCTGGTCTGTCATTATATAATAGAGACATTAGATCTAGCTGGTCTGTCATTATATAATAGAGACATTAGATCTAGCTGGTCTGTCATTATATAATAGAGACATTAGATCTAGCTGGTCTGTCATAATATAATAGAGACATTAGATCTAGCTGGTCTGTCATTATATAATAGAGACATTAGATCTAGCTGGTCTGTCATTATATAATAGAGACATTAGATCTAGCTGGTCTGTCATAATGTAATAGAGACATTAGATCTAGCTGGTCTGTCATTATATAATAGAGACATTAGATCTAGCTGGTCTGTCATAATGTAATAGAGACATTAGATCTAGCTGGTCTGTCATAATATAATAGAGACATTAGATCTAGCTGGTCTGTCATTATATAATAGAGACATTAGATCTAGCTGGTCTGTCATAATGTAATAGAGACATTAGATCTAGCTGGTCTGTCATTATATAATAGAGACATTAGATCTAGCTGGTCTGTCATAATGTAATAGAGACATTAGATCTAGCTGGTCTGTCATAATGTAATAGAGACATTAGATCTAGCTGGTCTGTCATTATATAATAGAGACATTAGATCTAGCTGGTCTGTCATAATGTAATAGAGACATTAGATCTAGCTGGTCTGTCATTATATAATAGAGACATTAGATCTAGCTGGTCTGTCATAATATAATAGAGACATTAGATCTAGCTGGTCTGTCATTATATAATAGAGACATTAGATCTAGCTGGTCTGTCATAATATAATAGAGACATTAGATCTAGCTGGTCTGTCATTATATAATAGAGACATTAGATCTAGCTGGTCTGTCATAATGTAATAGAGACATTAGATCTAGCTGGTCTGTCATTATATAATAGAGACATTAGATCTAGCTGGTCTGTCATAATATAATAGAGACATTAGATCTAGCTGGTCTGTCATTATATAATAGAGACATTAGATCTAGCTGGTCTGTCATTATATAATAGAGACATTAGATCTAGCTGGTCTGTCATAATGTAATAGAGACATTAGATCTAGCTGGTCTGTCATTATATAATAGAGACATTAGATCTAGCTGGTCTGTCATAATGTAATAGAGACATTAGATCTAGCTGGTCTGTCATTATATAATAGAGACATTAGATCTAGCTGGTCTGTCATTATAATAGAGACATTAGATCTAGCTGGTCTGTCATTATATAATAGAGACATTAGATCTAGCTGGTCTGTCATTATATAATAGAGACATTAGATCTAGCTGGTCTGTCATAATGTAATAGAGACATTAGATCTAGCTGGTCTGTCATAATATAATAGAGACATTAGATCTAGCTGGTCTGTCATTATATAATAGAGACATTAGATCTAGCTGGTCTGTCATAATGTAATAGAGACATTAGATCTAGCTGGTCTGTCATAATGTAATAGAGACATTAGATCTAGCTGGTCTGTCATTATATAATAGAGACATTAGATCTAGCTGGTCTGTCATAATGTAATAGAGACATTAGATCTAGCTGGTCTGTCATTATATAATAGAGACATTAGATCTAGCTGGTCTGTCATTATATAATAGAGACATTAGATCTAGCTGGTCTGTCATTATATAATAGAGACATTAGATCTAGCTGGTCTGTCATTATATAATAGAGACATTAGATCTAGCTGGTCTGTCTAATGTAATAGAGACATTAGATCTAGCTGGTCTGTCATAATGTAATAGAGACAGTAGATCTAGCTGGTCTGTCATAATGTAATAGAGACATTAGATCTAGCTGGTCTGTCATTATATAATAGAGACATTAGATCTAGCTGGTCTGTCATAATGTAATAGAGACATTAGATCTAGCTGGTCTGTCATAATGTAATAGAGACATTAGATCTAGCTGGTCTGTCATTATATAATAGAGACATTAGATCTAGCTGGTCTGTCATAATATAATAGAGACATTAGATCTAGCTGGTCTGTCATAATGTAATAGAGACATTAGATCTAGCTGGTCTGTCATAATGTAATAGAGACATTAGATCTAGCTGGTCTGTCATTATATAATAGAGACAGTAGATCTAGCTGGTCTGTCATAATGTAATAGAGACATTAGATCTAGCTGATCTGTCATTATATAATAGAGACATTAGATCTAGCTGGTCTGTCATAATATAATAGAGACATTAGATCTAGCTGGTCTGTCATTATATAATAGAGACATTAGATCTAGCTGGTCTGTCATAATATAATAGAGACATTAGATCTAGCTGGTCTGTCATTATATAATAGAGACATTAGATCTAGCTGGTCTGTCATAATGTAATAGAGACATTAGATCTAGCTGGTCTGTCATTATATAATAGAGACATTAGATCTAGCTGGTCTGTCATAATATAATAGAGACATTAGATCTAGCTGGTCTGTCATTATATAATAGAGACATTAGATCTAGCTGGTCTGTCATTATATAATAGAGACATTAGATCTAGCTGGTCTGTCATAATGTAATAGAGACATTAGATCTAGCTGGTCTGTCATTATATAATAGAGACATTAGATCTAGCTGGTCTGTCATAATGTAATAGAGACATTAGATCTAGCTGGTCTGTCATTATATAATAGAGACATTAGATCTAGCTGGTCTGTCATTATATAATAGAGACATTAGAACTAGCTGGTCTGTCATTATATAATAGAGACATTAGATCTAGCTGGTCTGTCATTATATAATAGAGACATTAGATCTAGCTGGTCTGTCATAATGTAATAGAGACATTAGATCTAGCTGGTCTGTCATAATATAATAGAGACATTAGATCTAGCTGGTCTGTCATTATATAATAGAGACATTAGATCTAGCTGGTCTGTCATAATGTAATAGAGACATTAGATCTAGCTGGTCTGTCATAATGTAATAGAGACATTAGATCTAGCTGGTCTGTCATTATATAATAGAGACATTAGATCTAGCTGGTCTGTCATAATGTAATAGAGACATTAGATCTAGCTGGTCTGTCATTATATAATAGAGACATTAGATCTAGCTGGTCTGTCATTATATAATAGAGACATTAGATCTAGCTGGTCTGTCATTATATAATAGAGACATTAGATCTAGCTGGTCTGTCATTATATAATAGAGACATTAGATCTAGCTGGTCTGTCATTATATAATAGAGACATTAGATCTAGCTGGTCTGTCATAATATAATAGAGACATTAGATCTAGCTGGTCTGTCATTATATAATAGAGACATTAGATCTAGCTGGTCTGTCATAATGTAATAGAGACATTAGATCTAGCTGGTCTGTCATAATGTAATAGAGACATTAGATCTAGCTGGTCTGTCATTATATAATAGAGACATTAGATCTAGCTGGTCTGTCATAATGTAATAGAGACATTAGATCTAGCTGGTCTGTCATTATATAATAGAGACATTAGATCTAGCTGGTCTGTCATAATATAATAGAGACATTAGATCTAGCTGGTCTGTCATTATATAATAGAGACATTAGATCTAGCTGGTCTGTCATAATGTAATAGAGACATTAGATCTAGCTGGTCTGTCATAATATAATAGAGACATTAGATCTAGCTGGTCTGTCATTATATAATAGAGACATTAGATCTAGCTGGTCTGTCATAATGTAATAGAGACAATAGATCTAGCTGGTCTGTCATTATATAATAGAGACATTAGATCTAGCTGGTCTGTCATAATATAATAGAGACATTAGATCTAGCTGGTCTGTCATTATATAATAGAGACATTAGATCTAGCTGGTCTGTCATTATATAATAGAGACATTAGATCTAGCTGGTCTGTCATAATGTAATAGAGACATTAGATCTAGCTGGTCTGTCATTATATAATAGAGACATTAGATCTAGCTGGTCTGTCATAATGTAATAGAGACATTAGATCTAGCTGGTCTGTCATTATATAATAGAGACATTAGATCTAGCTGGTCTGTCATTATATAATAGAGACATTAGAACTAGCTGGTCTGTCATTATATAATAGAGACATTAGATCTAGCTGGTCTGTCATTATATAATAGAGACATTAGATCTAGCTGGTCTGTCATAATGTAATAGAGACATTAGATCTAGCTGGTCTGTCATAATGTAATAGAGACATTAGATCTAGCTGGTCTGTCATTATATAATAGAGACATTAGATCTAGCTGGTCTGTCATTATATAATAGAGACATTAGATCTAGCTGGTCTGTCATAATGTAATAGAGACATTAGATCTAGCTGGTCTGTCATAATGTAATAGAGACATTAGATCTAGCTGGTCTGTCATAATATAATAGAGACATTAGATCTAGCTGGTCTGTCATAATATAATAGAGACATTAGATCTAGCTGGTCTGTCATAATGTAATAGAGACATTAGATCTAGCTGGTCTGTCATTATATAATAGAGACATTAGATCTAGCTGGTCTGTCATAATGTAATAGAGACATTAGATCTAGCTGGTCTGTCATAATGTAATAGAGACATTAGATCTAGCTGGTCTGTCATAATGTAATAGAGACATTAGATCTAGCTGGTCTGTCATTATATAATAGAGACATTAGATCTAGCTGGTCTGTCATAATGTAATAGAGACATTAGATCTAGCTGGTCTGTCATAATGTAATAGAGACATTAGATCTAGCTGGTCTGTCATTATATAATAGAGACATTAGATCTAGCTGGTCTGTCATAATATAATAGAGACATTAGATCTAGCTGGTCTGTCATAATGAATAGAGACATTAGATCTAGCTGGTCTGTCATAATGTAATAGAGACATTAGATCTAGCTGGTCTGTCATTATATAATAGAGACATTAGATCTAGCTGGTCTGTCATAATGTAATAGAGACATTAGATCTAGCTGGTCTGTCATAATGTAATAGAGACATTAGATCTAGCTGGTCTGTCATAATATAATAGAGACATTAGATCTAGCTGGTCTGTCATAATATAATAGAGACATTAGATCTAGCTGGTCTGTCATTATATAATAGAGACATTAGATCTAGCTGGTCTGTCATAATATAATAGAGACATTAGATCTAGCTGGTCTGTCATTATATAATAGAGACATTAGATCTAGCTGGTCTGTCATAATGTAATAGAGACATTAGATCTAGCTGGTCTGTCATTATATAATAGAGACATTAGATCTAGCTGGTCTGTCATAATGTAATAGAGACATTAGATCTAGCTGGTCTGTCATTATATAATAGAGACATTAGATCTAGCTGGTCTGTCATAATATAATAGAGACATTAGATCTAGCTGGTCTGTCATTATATAATAGAGACATTAGATCTAGCTGGTCTGTCATTATATAATAGAGACATTAGATCTAGCTGGTCTGTCATAATGTAATAGAGACATTAGATCTAGCTGGTCTGTCATTATATAATAGAGACATTAGATCTAGCTGGTCTGTCATAATGTAATAGAGACATTAGATCTAGCTGGTCTGTCATTATATAATAGAGACATTAGATCTAGCTGGTCTGTCATTATATAATAGAGACATTAGATCTAGCTGGTCTGTCATTATATAATAGAGACATTAGATCTAGCTGGTCTGTCATTATATAATAGAGACATTAGATCTAGCTGGTCTGTCATAATGTAATAGAGACATTAGATCTAGCTGGTCTGTCATAATATAATAGAGACATTAGATCTAGCTGGTCTGTCATTATATAATAGAGACATTAGATCTAGCTGGTCTGTCATAATGTAATAGAGACATTAGATCTAGCTGGTCTGTCATAATATAATAGAGACATTAGATCTAGCTGGTCTGTCATTATATAATAGAGACATTAGATCTAGCTGGTCTGTCATAATGTAATAGAGACATTAGATCTAGCTGGTCTGTCATTATATAATAGAGACATTAGATCTAGCTGGTCTGTCATTATATAATAGAGACATTAGATCTAGCTGGTCTGTCATTATATAATAGAGACATTAGATCTAGCTGGTCTGTCATTATATAATAGAGACATTAGATCTAGCTGGTCTGTCATTATATAATAGAGACATTAGATCTAGCTGGTCTGTCATAATATAATAGAGACATTAGATCTAGCTGGTCTGTCATTATATAATAGAGACATTAGATCTAGCTGGTCTGTCATAATGTAATAGAGACATTAGATCTAGCTGGTCTGTCATAATGTAATAGAGACATTAGATCTAGCTGGTCTGTCATTATATAATAGAGACATTAGATCTAGCTGGTCTGTCATAATGTAATAGAGACATTAGATCTAGCTGGTCTGTCATTATATAATAGAGACATTAGATCTAGCTGGTCTGTCATAATATAATAGAGACATTAGATCTAGCTGGTCTGTCATTATATAATAGAGACATTAGATCTAGCTGGTCTGTCATAATGTAATAGAGACATTAGATCTAGCTGGTCTGTCATAATATAATAGAGACATTAGATCTAGCTGGTCTGTCATTATATAATAGAGACATTAGATCTAGCTGGTCTGTCATAATGTAATAGAGACATTAGATCTAGCTGGTCTGTCATTATATAATAGAGACATTAGATCTAGCTGGTCTGTCATAATATAATAGAGACATTAGATCTAGCTGGTCTGTCATTATATAATAGAGACATTAGATCTAGCTGGTCTGTCATTATATAATAGAGACATTAGATCTAGCTGGTCTGTCATAATGTAATAGAGACATTAGATCTAGCTGGTCTGTCATTATATAATAGAGACATTAGATCTAGCTGGTCTGTCATAATGTAATAGAGACATTAGATCTAGCTGGTCTGTCATTATATAATAGAGACATTAGATCTAGCTGGTCTGTCATTATATAATAGAGACATTAGATCTAGCTGGTCTGTCATTATATAATAGAGACATTAGATCTAGCTGGTCTGTCATTATATAATAGAGACATTAGATCTAGCTGGTCTGTCATAATGTAATAGAGACATTAGATCTAGCTGGTCTGTCATAATGTAATAGAGACATTAGATCTAGCTGGTCTGTCATTATATAATAGAGACATTAGATCTAGCTGGTCTGTCATTATATAATAGAGACATTAGATCTAGCTGGTCTGTCATAATGTAATAGAGACATTAGATCTAGCTGGTCTGTCATAATGTAATAGAGACATTAGATCTAGCTGGTCTGTCATTATATAATAGAGACATTAGATCTAGCTGGTCTGTCATAATATAATAGAGACATTAGATCTAGCTGGTCTGTCATAATGTAATAGAGACATTAGATCTAGCTGGTCTGTCATAATGTAATAGAGACATTAGATCTAGCTGGTCTGTCATTATATAATAGAGACATTAGATCTAGCTGGTCTGTCATAATGTAATAGAGACATTAGATCTAGCTGGTCTGTCATTATATAATAGAGACATTAGATCTAGCTGGTCTGTCATAATATAATAGAGACATTAGATCTAGCTGGTCTGTCATAATGTAATAGAGACATTAGATCTAGCTGGTCTGTCATAATGTAATAGAGACATTAGATCTAGCTGGTCTGTCATTATATAATAGAGACATTAGATCTAGCTGGTCTGTCATAATGTAATAGAGACATTAGATCTAGCTGGTCTGTCATAATATAATAGAGACATTAGATCTAGCTGGTCTGTCATTATATAATAGAGACATTAGATCTAGCTGGTCTGTCATAATGTAATAGAGACATTAGATCTAGCTGGTCTGTCATAATGTAATAGAGACATTAGATCTAGCTGGCCTGTCATTATATAATAGAGACATTAGATCTAGCTGGTCTGTCATAATGTAATAGAGACATTAGATCTAGCTGGTCTGTCATAATATAATAGAGACATTAGATCTAGCTGGTCTGTCATTATATAATAGAGACATTAGATCTAGCTGGTCTGTCATTATATAATAGAGACATTAGATCTAGCTGGTCTGTCATTATATAATAGAGACATTAGATCTAGCTGGTCTGTCATAATATAATAGAGACATTAGATCTAGCTGGTCTGTCATTATATAATAGAGACATTAGATCTAGCTGGTCTGTCATTATATAATAGAGACATTAGATCTAGCTGGTCTGTCATAATGTAATAGAGACATTAGATCTAGCTGGTCTGTCATTATATAATAGAGACATTAGATCTAGCTGGTCTGTCATAATGTAATAGAGACATTAGATCTAGCTGGTCTGTCATAATATAATAGAGACATTAGATCTAGCTGGTCTGTCATTATATAATAGAGACATTAGATCTAGCTGGTCTGTCATAATGTACTAGAGACATTAGATCTAGCTGGTCTGTCATAATGTAATAGAGACATTAGATCTAGCTGGTCTGTCATTATATAATAGAGACATTAGATCTAGCTGGTCTGTCATAATGTAATAGAGACATTAGATCTAGCTGGTCTGTCATTATATAATAGAGACATTAGATCTAGCTGGTCTGTCATTATATAATAGAGACATTAGATCTAGCTGGTCTGTCATTATATAATAGAGACATTAGATCTAGCTGGTCTGTCATTATATAATAGAGACATTAGATCTAGCTGGTCTGTCATAATATAATAGAGACATTAGATCTAGCTGGTCTGTCATTATATAATAGAGACATTAGATCTAGCTGGTCTGTCATAATGTAATAGAGACATTAGATCTAGCTGGTCTGTCATAATGTAATAGAGACATTAGATCTAGCTGGTCTGTCATTATATAATAGAGACATTAGATCTAGCTGGTCTGTCATAATGTAATAGAGACATTAGATCTAGCTGGTCTGTCATAATATAATAGAGACATTAGATCTAGCTGGTCTGTCATTATATAATAGAGACATTAGATCTAGCTGGTCTGTCATTATATAATAGAGACATTAGATCTAGCTGGTCTGTCATTATATAATAGAGACATTAGATCTAGCTGGTCTGTCATAATATAATAGAGACATTAGATCTAGCTGGTCTGTCATTATATAATAGAGACATTAGATCTAGCTGGTCTGTCATTATATAATAGAGACATTAGATCTAGCTGGTCTGTCATAATGTAATAGAGACATTAGATATAGCTGGTCTGTCATTATATAATAGAGACATTAGATCTAGCTGGTCTGTCATAATGTAATAGAGACATTAGATCTAGCTGGTCTGTCATAATATAATAGAGACATTAGATCTAGCTGGTCTGTCATTATATAATAGAGACATTAGATCTAGCTGGTCTGTCATAATGTAATAGAGACATTAGATCTAGCTGGTCTGTCATTATATAATAGAGACATTAGATCTAGCTGGTCTGTCATAATGTAATAGAGACATTAGATCTAGCTGGTCTGTCATAATATAATAGAGAATTTAGATCTAGCTGGTCTGTCATTATATAATAGAGACATTAGATCTAGCTGGTCTGTCATAATGTAATAGAGACATTAGATCTAGCTGGTCTGTCATTATATAATAGAGACATTAGATCTAGCTGGTCTGTCATAATGTAATAGAGACATTAGATCTAGCTGGTCTGTCATTATATAATAGAGACATTAGATCTAGCTGGTCTGTCATTATATAATAGAGACATTAGATCTAGCTGGTCTGTCATTATATAATAGAGACATTAGATCTAGCTGGTCTGTCATTATATAATAGAGACATTAGATCTAGCTGGTCTGTCATTATATAATAGAGACATTAGATCTAGCTGGTCTGTCATTATATAATAGAGACATTAGATCTAGCTGGTCTGTCATTATATAATAGAGACATTAGATCTAGCTGGTCTGTCATAATGTAATAGAGACATTAGATCTAGCTGGTCTGTCATTATATAATAGAGACATTAGATCTAGCTGGTCTGTCATAATGTAATAGAGACATTAGATCTAGCTGGTCTGTCATAATATAATAGAGACATTAGATCTAGCTGGTCTGTCATAATATAATAGAGACATTAGATCTAGCTGGTCTGTCATTATATAATAGAGACATTAGATCTAGCTGGTCTGTCATAATGTAATAGAGACATTAGATCTAGCTGGTCTGTCATTATATAATAGAGACATTAGATCTAGCTGGTCTGTCATAATATAATAGAGACATTAGATCTAGCTGGTCTGTCATAATGTAATAGAGACATTAGATCTAGCTGGTCTGTCATAATGTAATAGAGACATTAGATCTAGCTGGTCTGTCATAATGTAATAGAGACATTAGATCTAGCTGGTCTGTCATTATATAATAGAGACATTAGATCTAGCTGGTCTGTCATAATGTAATAGAGACATTAGATCTAGCTGGTCTGTCATTATATAATAGAGACATTAGATCTAGCTGGTCTGTCATTATATAATAGAGACATTAGATCTAGCTGGTCTGTCATAATATAATAGAGACATTAGATCTAGCTGGTCTGTCATAATATAATAGAGACATTAGATCTAGCTGGTCTGTCATAATATAATAGAGACATTAGATCTAGCTGGTCTGTCATTATATAATAGAGACATTAGATCTAGCTGGTCTGTCATAATGTAATAGAGACATTAGATCTAGCTGGTCTGTCATAATATAATAGAGACATTAGATCTAGCTGGTCTGTCATAATGTAATAGAGACATTAGATCTAGCTGGTCTGTCATTATATAATAGAGACATTAGATCTAGCTGGTCTGTCATAATATAATAGAGACATTAGATCTAGCTGGTCTGTCATTATATAATAGAGACATTAGATCTAGCTGGTCTGTCATAATGTAATAGAGACATTAGATCTAGCTGGTCTGTCATTATATAATAGAGACATTAGATCTAGCTGGTCTGTCATAATATAATAGAGACATTAGATCTAGCTGGTCTGTCATTATATAATAGAGACATTAGATCTAGCTGGTCTGTCATTATATAATAGAGACATTAGATCTAGCTGGTCTGTCATTATATAATAGAGACATTAGATCTAGCTGGTCTGTCATAATATAATAGAGACATTAGATCTAGCTGGTCTGTCATTATATAATAGAGACATTAGATCTAGCTGGTCTGTCATTATATAATAGAGACATTAGATCTAGCTGGTCTGTCATAATGTAATAGAGACATTAGATCTAGCTGGTCTGTCATAATGTAATAGAGACATTAGATCTAGCTGGTCTGTCATTATATAATAGAGACATTAGATCTAGCTGGTCTGTCATAATGTAATAGAGACATTAGATCTAGCTGGTCTGTCATTATATAATAGAGACATTAGATCTAGCTGGTCTGTCATAATATAATAGAGACATTAGATCTAGCTGGTCTGTCATTATATAATAGAGACATTAGATCTAGCTGGTCTGTCATAATGTAATAGAGACATTAGATCTAGCTGGTCTGTCATAATATAATAGAGACATTAGATCTAGCTGGTCTGTCATTATATAATAGAGACATTAGATCTAGCTGGTCTGTCATAATGTAATAGAGACATTAGATCTAGCTGGTCTGTCATTATATAATAGAGACATTAGATCTAGCTGGTCTGTCATAATATAATAGAGACATTAGATCTAGCTGGTCTGTCATTATATAATAGAGACATTAGATCTAGCTGGTCTGTCATTATATAATAGAGACATTAGATCTAGCTGGTCTGTCATAATGTAATAGAGACATTAGATCTAGCTGGTCTGTCATTATATAATAGAGACATTAGATCTAGCTGGTCTGTCATAATGTAATAGAGACATTAGATCTAGCTGGTCTGTCATTATATAATAGAGACATTAGATCTAGCTGGTCTGTCATAATATAATAGAGACATTAGATCTAGCTGGTCTGTCATTATATAATAGAGACATTAGATCTAGCTGGTCTGTCATTATATAATAGAGACATTAGATCTAGCTGGTCTGTCATAATGTAATAGAGACATTAGATCTAGCTGGTCTGTCATAATGTAATAGAGACATTAGATCTAGCTGGTCTGTCATAATATAATAGAGACATTAGATCTAGCTGGTCTGTCATAATATAATAGAGACATTAGATCTAGCTGGTCTGTCATAATGTAATAGAGACATTAGATCTAGCTGGTCTGTCATAATATAATAGAGACATTAGATCTAGCTGGTCTGTCATTATATAATAGAGACATTAGATCTAGCTGGTCTGTCATAATGTAATAGAGACATTAGATCTAGCTGGTCTGTCATTATATAATAGAGACATTAGATCTAGCTGGTCTGTCATAATATAATAGAGACATTAGATCTAGCTGGTCTGTCATAATGTAATAGAGACATTAGATCTAGCTGGTCTGTCATAATGTAATAGAGACATTAGATCTAGCTGGTCTGTCATTATATAATAGAGACATTAGATCTAGCTGGTCTGTCATAATGTAATAGAGACATTAGATCTAGCTGGTCTGTCATAATATAATAGAGACATTAGATCTAGCTGGTCTGTCATTATATAATAGAGACATTAGATCTAGCTGGTCTGTCATAATGTAATAGAGACATTAGATCTAGCTGGTCTGTCATAATGTAATAGAGACATTAGATCTAGCTGGTCTGTCATTATATAATAGAGACATTAGATCTAGCTGGTCTGTCATAATATAATAGAGACATTAGATCTAGCTGGTCTGTCATAATATAATAGAGACATTAGATCTAGCTGGTCTGTCATTATATAATAGAGACATTAGATCTAGCTGGTCTGTCATTATATAATAGAGACATTAGATCTAGCTGGTCTGTCATAATATAATAGAGACATTAGATCTAGCTGGTCTGTCATTATATAATAGAGACATTAGATCTAGCTGGTCTGTCATTATATAATAGAGACATTAGATCTAGCTGGTCTGTCATAATGTAATAGAGACATTAGATCTAGCTGGTCTGTCATTATATAATAGAGACATTAGATCTAGCTGGTCTGTCATAATGTAATAGAGACATTAGATCTAGCTGGTCTGTCATAATATAATAGAGACATTAGATCTAGCTGGTCTGTCATTATATAATAGAGACATTAGATCTAGCTGGTCTGTCATAATGTAATAGAGACATTAGATCTAGCTGGTCTGTCATTATATAATAGAGACATTAGATCTAGCTGGTCTGTCATAATGTAATAGAGACATTAGATCTAGCTGGTCTGTCATTATATAATAGAGACATTAGATCTAGCTGGTCTGTCATTATATAATAGAGACATTAGATCTAGCTGGTCTGTCATTATATAATAGAGACATTAGATCTAGCTGGTCTGTCATAATATAATAGAGACATTAGATCTAGCTGGTCTGTCATTATATAATAGAGACATTAGATCTAGCTGGTCTGTCATTATATAATAGAGACATTAGATCTAGCTGGTCTGTCATAATGTAATAGAGACATTAGATCTAGCTGGTCTGTCATTATATAATAGAGACATTAGATCTAGCTGGTCTGTCATTATATAATAGAGACATTAGATCTAGCTGGTCTGTCATTATATAATAGAGACATTAGATCTAGCTGGTCTGTCATTATATAATAGAGACATTAGATCTAGCTGGTCTGTCATTATATAATAGAGACATTAGATCTAGCTGGTCTGTCATAATATAATAGAGACATTAGATCTAGCTGGTCTGTCATTATATAATAGAGACATTAGATCTAGCTGGTCTGTCATTATATAATAGAGACATTAGATCTAGCTGGTCTGTCATAATGTAATAGAGACATTAGATCTAGCTGGTCTGTCATAATGTAATAGAGACATTAGATCTAGCTGGTCTGTCATTATATAATAGAGACATTAGATCTAGCTGGTCTGTCATAATGTAATAGAGACATTAGATCTAGCTGGTCTGTCATTATATAATAGAGACATTAGATCTAGCTGGTCTGTCATAATATAATAGAGACATTAGATCTAGCTGGTCTGTCATTATATAATAGAGACATTAGATCTAGCTGGTCTGTCATAATGTAATAGAGACATTAGATCTAGCTGGTCTGTCATAATATAATAGAGACATTAGATCTAGCTGGTCTGTCATTATATAATAGAGACATTAGATCTAGCTGGTCTGTCATAATGTAATAGAGACATTAGATCTAGCTGGTCTGTCATTATATAATAGAGACATTAGATCTAGCTGGTCTGTCATAATATAATAGAGACATTAGATCTAGCTGGTCTGTCATTATATAATAGAGACATTAGATCTAGCTGGTCTGTCATTATATAATAGAGACATTAGATCTAGCTGGTCTGTCATAATGTAATAGAGACATTAGATCTAGCTGGTCTGTCATTATATAATAGAGACATTAGATCTAGCTGGTCTGTCATAATGTAATAGAGACATTAGATCTAGCTGGTCTGTCATTATATAATAGAGACATTAGATCTAGCTGGTCTGTCATTATATAATAGAGACATTAGATCTAGCTGGTCTGTCATTATATAATAGAGACATTAGATCTAGCTGGTCTGTCATTATATAATAGAGACATTAGATCTAGCTGGTCTGTCATAATGTAATAGAGACATTAGATCTAGCTGGTCTGTCATAATGTAATAGAGACATTAGATCTAGCTGGTCTGTCATTATATAATAGAGACATTAGATCTAGCTGGTCTGTCATAATATAATAGAGACATTAGATCTAGCTGGTCTGTCATAATGTAATAGAGACATTAGATCTAGCTGGTCTGTCATAATGTAATAGAGACATTAGATCTAGCTGGTCTGTCATTATATAATAGAGACATTAGATCTAGCTGGTCTGTCATAATGTAATAGAGACATTAGATCTAGCTGGTCTGTCATTATATAATAGAGACATTAGATCTAGCTGGTCTGTCATAATATAATAGAGACATTAGATCTAGCTGGTCTGTCATAATGTAATAGAGACATTAGATCTAGCTGGTCTGTCATAATGTAATAGAGACATTAGATCTAGCTGGTCTGTCATTATATAATAGAGACATTAGATCTAGCTGGTCTGTCATAATGTAATAGAGACATTAGATCTAGCTGGTCTGTCATAATATAATAGAGACATTAGATCTAGCTGGTCTGTCATTATATAATAGAGACATTAGATCTAGCTGGTCTGTCATAATGTAATAGAGACATTAGATCTAGCTGGTCTGTCATAATGTAATAGAGACATTAGATCTAGCTGGTCTGTCATTATATAATAGAGACATTAGATCTAGCTGGTCTGTCATAATATAATAGAGACATTAGATCTAGCTGGTCTGTCATAATATAATAGAGACATTAGATCTAGCTGGTCTGTCATAATATAATAGAGACATTAGATCTAGCTGGTCTGTCATTATATAATAGAGACATTAGATCTAGCTGGTCTGTCATAATATAATAGAGACATTAGATCTAGCTGGTCTGTCATAATATAATAGAGACATTAGATCTAGCTGGTCTGTCATAATATAATAGAGACATTAGATCTAGCTGGTCTGTCATTATATAATAGAGACATTAGATCTAGCTGGTCTGTCATAATGTAATAGAGACATTAGATCTAGCTGGTCTGTCATTATATAATAGAGACATTAGATCTAGCTGGTCTGTCATAATGTAATAGAGACATTAGATCTAGCTGGTCTGTCATAATATAATAGAGACATTAGATCTAGCTGGTCTGTCATTATATAATAGAGACATTAGATCTAGCTGGTCTGTCATAATGTAATAGAGACATTAGATCTAGCTGGTCTGTCATTATATAATAGAGACATTAGATCTAGCTGGTCTGTCATAATGTAATAGAGACATTAGATCTAGCTGGTCTGTCATTATATAATAGAGACATTAGATCTAGCTGGTCTGTCATTATATAATAGAGACATTAGATCTAGCTGGTCTGTCATTATATAATAGAGACATTAGATCTAGCTGGTCTGTCATTATATAATAGAGACATTAGATCTAGCTGGTCTGTCATTATATAATAGAGACATTAGATCTAGCTGGTCTGTCATAATATAATAGAGACATTAGATCTAGCTGGTCTGTCATTATATAATAGAGACATTAGATCTAGCTGGTCTGTCATTATATAATAGAGACATTAGATCTAGCTGGTCTGTCATAATGTAATAGAGACATTAGATCTAGCTGGTCTGTCATAATATAATAGAGACATTAGATCTAGCTGGTCTGTCATAATATAATAGAGACATTAGATCTAGCTGGTCTGTCATTATATAATAGAGACATTAGATCTAGCTGGTCTGTCATTATATAATAGAGACATTAGATCTAGCTGGTCTGTCATAATGTAATAGAGACATTAGATCTAGCTGGTCTGTCATAATGTAATAGAGACATTAGATCTAGCTGGTCTGTCATAATGTAATAGAGACATTAGATCTAGCTGGTCTGTCATTATATAATAGAGACATTAGATCTAGCTGGTCTGTCATAATGTAATAGAGACATTAGATCTAGCTGGTCTGTCATTATGTAATAGAGACATTAGATCTAGCTGGTCTGTCATAATGTAATAGAGACATTAGATCTAGCTGGTCTGTCATAATATAATAGAGACATTAGATCTAGCTGGTCTGTCATTATATAATAGAGACATTAGATCTAGCTGGTCTGTCATAATGTAATAGAGACATTAGATCTAGCTGGTCTGTCATAATGTAATAGAGACATTAGATCTAGCTGGTCTGTCATTATATAATAGAGACATTAGATCTAGCTGGTCTGTCATAATGTAATAGAGACATTAGATCTAGCTGGTCTGTCATAATGTAATAGAGACATTAGATCTAGCTGGTCTGTCATAATATAATAGAGACATTAGATCTAGCTGGTCTGTCATAATGTAATAGAGACATTAGATCTAGCTGGTCTGTCATAATGTAATAGAGACATTAGATCTAGCTGGTCTGTCATTATATAATAGAGACATTAGATCTAGCTGGTCTGTCATAATGTAATAGAGACATTAGATCTAGCTGGTCTGTCATAATATAATAGAGACATTAGATCTAGCTGGTCTGTCATAATATAATAGAGACATTAGATCTAGCTGGTCTGTCATAATGTAATAGAGACATTAGATCTAGCTGGTCTGTCATAATATAATAGAGACATTAGATCTAGCTGGTCTGTCATTATATAATAGAGACATTAGATCTAGCTGGTCTGTCATAATGTAATAGAGACATTAGATCTAGCTGGTCTGTCATAATGTAATAGAGACATTAGATCTAGCTGGTCTGTCATTATATAATAGAGACATTAGATCTAGCTGGTCTGTCATAATGTAATAGAGACATTAGATCTAGCTGGTCTGTCATAATGTAATAGAGACATTAGATCTAGCTGGTCTGTCATAATGTAATAGAGACATTAGATCTAGCTGGTCTGTCATTATATAATAGAGACATTAGATCTAGCTGGTCTGTCATAATGTAATAGAGACATTAGATCTAGCTGGTCTGTCATAATATAATAGAGACATTAGATCTAGCTGGTCTGTCATTATATAATAGAGACATTAGATCTAGCTGGTCTGTCATAATGTAATAGAGACATTAGATCTAGCTGGTCTGTCATAATATAATAGAGACATTAGATCTAGCTGGTCTGTCATTATATAATAGAGACATTAGATCTAGCTGGTCTGTCATTATATAATAGAGACATTAGATCTAGCTGGTCTGTCATTATATAATAGAGACATTAGATCTAGCTGGTCTGTCATTATATAATAGAGACATTAGATCTAGCTGGTCTGTCATTATATAATAGAGACATTAGATCTAGCTGGTCTGTCATTATATAATAGAGACATTAGATCTAGCTGGTCTGTCATTATATAATAGAGACATTAGATCTAGCTGGTCTGTCATAATGTAATAGAGACATTAGATCTAGCTGGTCTGTCATAATGTAATAGAGACATTAGATCTAGCTGGTCTGTCATTATATAATAGAGACATTAGATCTAGCTGGTCTGTCATTATATAATAGAGACATTAGATCTAGCTGGTCTGTCATAATATAATAGAGACATTAGATCTAGCTGGTCTGTCATTATATAATAGAGACATTAGATCTAGCTGGTCTGTCATTATATAATAGAGACATTAGATCTAGCTGGTCTGTCATTATATAATAGAGACATTAGATCTAGCTGGTCTGTCATAATGTAATAGAGACATTAGATCTAGCTGGTCTGTCATTATATAATAGAGACATTAGATCTAGCTGGTCTGTCATAATATAATAGAGACATTAGATCTAGCTGGTCTGTCATAATGTAATAGAGACATTAGATCTAGCTGGTCTGTCATAATGTAATAGAGACATTAGATCTAGCTGGTCTGTCATTATATAATAGAGACATTAGATCTAGCTGGTCTGTCATTATATAATAGAGACATTAGATCTAGCTGGTCTGTCATAATGTAATAGAGACATTAGATCTAGCTGGTCTGTCATAATGTAATAGAGACATTAGATCTAGCTGGTCTGTCATTATATAATAGAGACATTAGATCTAGCTGGTCTGTCATAATATAATAGAGACATTAGATCTAGCTGGTCTGTCATAATGTAATAGAGACATTAGATCTAGCTGGTCTGTCATAATGTAATAGAGACATTAGATCTAGCTGGTCTGTCATTATATAATAGAGACATTAGATCTAGCTGGTCTGTCATAATGTAATAGAGACATTAGATCTAGCTGGTCTGTCATAATATAATAGAGACATTAGATCTAGCTGGTCTGTCATAATGTAATAGAGACATTAGATCTAGCTGGTCTGTCATAATGTAATAGAGACATTAGATCTAGCTGGTCTGTCATAATGTAATAGAGACATTAGATCTAGCTGGTCTGTCATAATGTAATAGAGACATTAGATCTAGCTGGTCTGTCATTATATAATAGAGACATTAGATCTAGCTGGTCTGTCATAATGTAATAGAGACATTAGATCTAGCTGGTCTGTCATAATGTAATAGAGACATTAGATCTAGCTGGTCTGTCATTATATAATAGAGACATTAGATCTAGCTGGTCTGTCATAATGTAATAGAGACATTAGATCTAGCTGGTCTGTCATAATATAATAGAGACATTAGATCTAGCTGGTCTGTCATAATGTAATAGAGACATTAGATCTAGCTGGTCTGTCATAATGTAATAGAGACATTAGATCTAGCTGGTCTGTCATTATATAATAGAGACATTAGATCTAGCTGGTCTGTCATAATGTAATAGAGACATTAGATCTAGCTGGTCTGTCATAATATAATAGAGACATTAGATCTAGCTGGTCTGTCATTATATAATAGAGACATTAGATCTAGCTGGTCTGTCATAATGTAATAGAGACATTAGATCTAGCTGGTCTGTCATA
This sequence comes from Salvelinus fontinalis, assembly GCF_029448725.1. Classification (NCBI taxonomy): domain Eukaryota; kingdom Metazoa; phylum Chordata; class Actinopteri; order Salmoniformes; family Salmonidae; genus Salvelinus; species Salvelinus fontinalis. Next base: position 13,056 of record NW_026600641.1, on the reverse strand, counting down.
ATGTAATAGAGACATTAGATCTAGCTGGTCTGTCATTATATAATAGAGACATTAGATCTAGCTGGCCTGTCATAATGTAATAGAGACATTAGATCTAGCTGGTCTGTCATAATATAATAGAGACATTAGATCTAGCTGGTCTGTCATAATATAATAGAGACATTAGATCTAGCTGGTCTGTCATAATATAATAGAGACATTAGATCTAGCTGGTCTGTCATAATATAATAGAGACATTAGATCTAGCTGGTCTGTCATTATATAATAGAGACATTAGATCTAGCTGGTCTGTCATTATATAATAGAGACATTAGATCTAGCTGGTCTGTCATAATGTAATAGAGACATTAGATCTAGCTGGTCTGTCATAATGTAATAGAGACATTAGATCTAGCTGGTCTGTCATTATATAATAGAGACATTAGATCTAGCTGGTCTGTCATAATGTAATAGAGACATTAGATCTAGCTGGTCTGTCATAATGTAATAGAGACATTAGATCTAGCTGGTCTGTCATAATATAATAGAGACATTAGATCTAGCTGGTCTGTCATAATGTAATAGAGACATTAGATCTAGCTGGTCTGTCATAATGTAATAGAGACATTAGATCTAGCTGGTCTGTCATAATGTAATAGAGACATTAGATCTAGCTGGTCTGTCATAATGTAATAGAGACATTAGATCTAGCTGGTCTGTCATTATATAATAGAGACATTAGATCTAGCTGGTCTGTCATAATGTAATAGAGACATTAGATCTAGCTGGTCTGTCATAATGTAATAGAGACATTAGATCTAGCTGGTCTGTCATTATATAATAGAGACATTAGATCTAGCTGGTCTGTCATAATGTAATAGAGACATTAGATCTAGCTGGTCTGTCATAATGTAATAGAGACATTAGATCTAGCTGGTCTGTCATTATATAATAGAGACATTAGATCTAGCTGGTCTGTCATAATGTAATAGAGACATTAGATCTAGCTGGTCTGTCATAATGTAATAGAGACATTAGATCTAGCTGGTCTGTCATAATATAATAGAGACATTAGATCTAGCTGGTCTGTCATAATGTAATAGAGACATTAGATCTAGCTGGTCTGTCATAATGTAATAGAGACATTAGATCTAGCTGGTCTGTCATAATGTAATAGAGACATTAGATCTAGCTGGTCTGTCATAATGTAATAGAGACATTAGATCTAGCTGGTCTGTCATTATATAATAGAGACATTAGATCTAGCTGGTCTGTCATAATGTAATAGAGACATTAGATCTAGCTGGTCTGTCATAATGTAATAGAGACATTAGATCTAGCTGGTCTGTCATTATATAATAGAGACATTAGATCTAGCTGGTCTGTCATAATGTAATAGAGACATTAGATCTAGCTGGTCTGTCATAATATAATAGAGACATTAGATCTAGCTGGTCTGTCATAATGTAATAGAGACATTAGATCTAGCTGGTCTGTCATAATGTAATAGAGACATTAGATCTAGCTGGTCTGTCATTATATAATAGAGACATTAGATCTAGCTGGTCTGTCATAATGTAATAGAGACATTAGATCTAGCTGGTCTGTCATAATATAATAGAGACATTAGATCTAGCTGGTCTGTCATTATATAATAGAGACATTAGATCTAGCTGGTCTGTCATAATGTAATAGAGACATTAGATCTAGCTGGTCTGTCATAATGTAATAGAGACATTAGATCTAGCTGGTCTGTCATTATATAATAGAGACATTAGATCTAGCTGGCCTGTCATAATGTAATAGAGACATTAGATCTAGCTGGTCTGTCATAATATAATAGAGACATTAGATCTAGCTGGTCTGTCATAATATAATAGAGACATTAGATCTAGCTGGTCTGTCATAATATAATAGAGACATTAGATCTAGCTGGTCTGTCATTATATAATAGAGACATTAGATCTAGCTGGTCTGTCATTATATAATAGAGACATTAGATCTAGCTGGTCTGTCATTATATAATAGAGACATTAGATCTAGCTGGTCTGTCATAATGTAATAGAGACATTAGATCTAGCTGGTCTGTCATAATGTAATAGAGACATTAGATCTAGCTGGTCTGTCATTATATAATAGAGACATTAGATCTAGCTGGTCTGTCATAATGTAATAGAGACATTAGATCTAGCTGGTCTGTCATAATGTAATAGAGACATTAGATCTAGCTGGTCTGTCATAATGTAATAGAGACATTAGATCTAGCTGGTCTGTCATAATATAATAGAGACATTAGATCTAGCTGGTCTGTCATTATATAATAGAGACATTAGATCTAGCTGGTCTGTCATAATGTAATAGAGACATTAGATCTAGCTGGTCTGTCATAATGTAATAGAGACATTAGATCTAGCTGGTCTGTCATAATGTAATAGAGACATTAGATCTAGCTGGTCTGTCATAATGTAATAGAGACATTAGATCTAGCTGGTCTGTCATAATATAATAGAGACATTAGATCTAGCTGGTCTGTCATTATATAATAGAGACATTAGATCTAGCTGGTCTGTCATTATATAATAGAGACATTAGATCTAGCTGGTCTGTCATTATATAATAGAGACATTAGATCTAGCTGGTCTGTCATTATATAATAGAGACATTAGATCTAGCTGGTCTGTCATAATGTAATAGAGACATTAGATCTAGCTGGTCTGTCATAATGTAATAGAGACATTAGATCTAGCTGGTCTGTCATTATATAATAGAGACATTAGATCTAGCTGGTCTGTCATAATATAATAGAGACATTAGATCTAGCTGGTCTGTCATAATGTAATAGAGACATTAGATCTAGCTGGTCTGTCATAATGTAATAGAGACATTAGATCTAGCTGGTCTGTCATTATATAATAGAGACATTAGATCTAGCTGGTCTGTCATTATATAATAGAGACATTAGATCTAGCTGGTCTGTCATAATGTAATAGAGACATTAGATCTAGCTGGTCTGTCATAATGTAATAGAGACATTAGATCTAGCTGGTCTGTCATTATATAATAGAGACATTAGATCTAGCTGGTCTGTCATAATATAATAGAGACATTAGATCTAGCTGGTCTGTCATAATGTAATAGAGACATTAGATCTAGCTGGTCTGTCATAATGTAATAGAGACATTAGATCTAGCTGGTCTGTCATTATATAATAGAGACATTAGATCTAGCTGGTCTGTCATAATGTAATAGAGACATTAGATCTAGCTGGTCTGTCATAATATAATAGAGACATTAGATCTAGCTGGTCTGTCATAATGTAATAGAGACATTAGATCTAGCTGGTCTGTCATAATGTAATAGAGACATTAGATCTAGCTGGTCTGTCATAATGTAATAGAGACATTAGATCTAGCTGGTCTGTCATAATGTAATAGAGACATTAGATCTAGCTGGTCTGTCATTATATAATAGAGACATTAGATCTAGCTGGTCTGTCATAATGTAATAGAGACATTAGATCTAGCTGGTCTGTCATAATGTAATAGAGACATTAGATCTAGCTGGTCTGTCATTATATAATAGAGACATTAGATCTAGCTGGTCTGTCATAATGTAATAGAGACATTAGATCTAGCTGGTCTGTCATAATGTAATAGAGACATTAGATCTAGCTGGTCTGTCATTATATAATAGAGACATTAGATCTAGCTGGTCTGTCATAATGTAATAGAGACATTAGATCTAGCTGGTCTGTCATAATATAATAGAGACATTAGATCTAGCTGGTCTGTCATTATATAATAGAGACATTAGATCTAGCTGGTCTGTCATAATGTAATAGAGACATTAGATCTAGCTGGTCTGTCATAATGTAATAGAGACATTAGATCTAGCTGGTCTGTCATTATATAATAGAGACATTAGATCTAGCTGGTCTGTCATAATATAATAGAGACATTAGATCTAGCTGGTCTGTCATAATATAATAGAGACATTAGATCTAGCTGGTCTGTCATAATATAATAGAGACATTAGATCTAGCTGGTCTGTCATAATATAATAGAGACATTAGATCTAGCTGGTCTGTCATTATATAATAGAGACATTAGATCTAGCTGGTCTGTCATTATATAATAGAGACATTAGATCTAGCTGGTCTGTCATTATATAATAGAGACATTAGATCTAGCTGGTCTGTCATAATGTAATAGAGACATTAGATCTAGCTGGTCTGTCATAATGTAATAGAGACATTAGATCTAGCTGGTCTGTCATTATATAATAGAGACATTAGATCTAGCTGGTCTGTCATAATGTAATAGAGACATTAGATCTAGCTGGTCTGTCATAATGTAATAGAGACATTAGATCTAGCTGGTCTGTCATAATGTAATAGAGACATTAGATCTAGCTGGTCTGTCATAATATAATAGAGACATTAGATCTAGCTGGTCTGTCATTATATAATAGAGACATTAGATCTAGCTGGTCTGTCATAATGTAATAGAGACATTAGATCTAGCTGGTCTGTCATAATGTAATAGAGACATTAGATCTAGCTGGTCTGTCATAATGTAATAGAGACATTAGATCTAGCTGGTCTGTCATAATGTAATAGAGACATTAGATCTAGCTGGTCTGTCATAATATAATAGAGACATTAGATCTAGCTGGTCTGTCATTATATAATAGAGACATTAGATCTAGCTGGTCTGTCATTATATAATAGAGACATTAGATCTAGCTGGTCTGTCATTATATAATAGAGACATTAGATCTAGCTGGTCTGTCATTATATAATAGAGACATTAGATCTAGCTGGTCTGTCATAATGTAATAGAGACATTAGATCTAGCTGGTCTGTCATAATGTAATAGAGACATTAGATCTAGCTGGTCTGTCATTATATAATAGAGACATTAGATCTAGCTGGTCTGTCATAATATAATAGAGACATTAGATCTAGCTGGTCTGTCATAATGTAATAGAGACATTAGATCTAGCTGGTCTGTCATAATGTAATAGAGACATTAGATCTAGCTGGTCTGTCATTATATAATAGAGACATTAGATCTAGCTGGTCTGTCATTATATAATAGAGACATTAGATCTAGCTGGTCTGTCATAATGTAATAGAGACATTAGATCTAGCTGGTCTGTCATAATGTAATAGAGACATTAGATCTAGCTGGTCTGTCATTATATAATAGAGACATTAGATCTAGCTGGTCTGTCATAATATAATAGAGACATTAGATCTAGCTGGTCTGTCATAATGTAATAGAGACATTAGATCTAGCTGGTCTGTCATAATGTAATAGAGACATTAGATCTAGCTGGTCTGTCATTATATAATAGAGACATTAGATCTAGCTGGTCTGTCATAATGTAATAGAGACATTAGATCTAGCTGGTCTGTCATAATATAATAGAGACATTAGATCTAGCAGGTCTGTCATAATGTAATAGAGACATTAGATCTAGCTGGTCTGTCATAATGTAATAGAGACATTAGATCTAGCTGGTCTGTCATAATGTAATAGAGACATTAGATCTAGCTGGTCTGTCATAATGTAATAGAGACATTAGATCTAGCTGGTCTGTCATTATATAATAGAGACATTAGATCTAGCTGGTCTGTCATAATGTAATAGAGACATTAGATCTAGCTGGTCTGTCATAATGTAATAGAGACATTAGATCTAGCTGGTCTGTCATTATATAATAGAGACATTAGATCTAGCTGGTCTGTCATAATGTAATAGAGACATTAGATCTAGCTGGTCTGTCATAATATAATAGAGACATTAGATCTAGCTGGTCTGTCATAATGTAATAGAGACATTAGATCTAGCTGGTCTGTCATAATGTAATAGAGACATTAGATCTAGCTGGTCTGTCATTATATAATAGAGACATTAGATCTAGCTGGTCTGTCATTATATAATAGAGACATTAGATCTAGCTGGTCTGTCATTATATAATAGAGACATTAGATCTAGCTGGTCTGTCATAATGTAATAGAGACATTAGATCTAGCTGGTCTGTCATAATGTAATAGAGACATTAGATCTAGCTGGTCTGTCATAATATAATAGAGACATTAGATCTAGCTGGTCTGTCATAATGTAATAGAGACATTAGATCTAGCTGGTCTGTCATAATATAATAGAGACATTAGATCTAGCTGGTCTGTCATTATATAATAGAGACATTAGATCTAGCTGGTCTGTCATTATATAATAGAGACATTAGATCTAGCTGGTCTGTCATTATATAATAGAGACATTAGATCTAGCTGGTCTGTCATAATGTAATAGAGACATTAGATCTAGCTGGTCTGTCATAATGTAATAGAGACATTAGATCTAGCTGGTCTGTCATAATGTAATAGAGACATTAGATCTAGCTGGTCTGTCATAATATAATAGAGACATTAGATCTAGCTGGTCTGTCATTATATAATAGAGACATTAGATCTAGCTGGTCTGTCATAATGTAATAGAGACATTAGATCTAGCTGGTCTGTCATAATGTAATAGAGACATTAGATCTAGCTGGTCTGTCATAATATAATAGAGACATTAGATCTAGCTGGTCTGTCATAATATAATAGAGACATTAGATCTAGCTGGTCTGTCATAATGTAATAGAGACATTAGATCTAGCTGGTCTGTCATTATATAATAGAGACATTAGATCTAGCTGGTCTGTCATTATATAATAGAGACATTAGATCTAGCTGGTCTGTCATAATGTAATAGAGACATTAGATCTAGCTGGTCTGTCATTATATAATAGAGACATTAGATCTAGCTGGTCTGTCATAATGTAATAGAGACATTAGATCTAGCTGGTCTGTCATAATGTAATAGAGACATTAGATATAGCTGGTCTGTCATAATGTAATAGAGACATTAGATCTAGCTGGTCTGTCATTATATAATAGAGACATTAGATCTAGCTGGTCTGTCATAATGTAATAGAGACATTAGATCTAGCTGGTCTGTCATAATGTAATAGAGACATTAGATCTAGCTGGTCTGTCATAATATAATAGAGACATTAGATCTAGCTGGTCTGTCATAATGTAATAGAGACATTAGATCTAGCTGGTCTGTCATAATGTAATAGAGACATTAGATCTAGCTGGTCTGTCATTATATAATAGAGACATTAGATCTAGCTGGTCTGTCATAATGTAATAGAGCCATTAGATCTAGCTGGTCTGTCATAATATAATAGAGACATTAGATCTAGCTGGTCTGTCATTATATAATAGAGACATTAGATCTAGCTGGTCTGTCATAATGTAATAGAGACATTAGATCTAGCTGGTCTGTCATAATGTAATAGAGACATTAGATCTAGCTGGTCTGTCATTATATAATAGAGACATTAGATCTAGCTGGTCTGTCATAATGTAATAGAGACATTAGATCTAGCTGGTCTGTCATAATATAATAGAGACATTAGATCTAGCTGGTCTGTCATAATATAATAGAGACATTAGATCTAGCTGGTCTGTCATAATATAATAGAGACATTAGATCTAGCTGGTCTGTCATTATATAATAGAGACATTAGATCTAGCTGGTCTGTCATTATATAATAGAGACATTAGATCTAGCTGGTCTGTCATTATATAATAGAGACATTAGATCTAGCTGGTCTGTCATAATGTAATAGAGACATTAGATCTAGCTGGTCTGTCATAATGTAATAGAGACATTAGATCTAGCTGGTCTGTCATAATGTAATAGAGACATTAGATCTAGCTGGTCTGTCATAATATAATAGAGACATTAGATCTAGCTGGTCTGTCATTATATAATAGAGACATTAGATCTAGCTGGTCTGTCATTATATAATAGAGACATTAGATCTAGCTGGTCTGTCATAATGTAATAGAGACATTAGATCTAGCTGGTCTGTCATAATATAATAGAGACATTAGATCTAGCTGGTCTGTCATTATATAATAGAGACATTAGATCTAGCTGGTCTGTCATAATGTAATAGAGACATTAGATCTAGCTGGTCTGTCATAATGTAATAGAGACATTAGATATAGCTGGTCTGTCATTATATAATAGAGACATTAGATCTAGCTGGTCTGTCATTATATAATAGAGACATTAGATCTAGCTGGTCTGTCATTATATAATAGAGACATTAGATCTAGCTGGTCTGTCATAATGTAATAGAGACATTAGATCTAGCTGGTCTGTCATAATGTAATAGAGACATTAGATCTAGCTGGTCTGTCATAATGTAATAGAGACATTAGATCTAGCTGGTCTGTCATAATATAATAGAGACATTAGATCTAGCTGGTCTGTCATAATGTAATAGAGACATTAGATCTAGCTGGTCTGTCATTATATAATAGAGACATTAGATCTAGCTGGTCTGTCATAATGTAATAGAGACATTAGATCTAGCTGGTCTGTCATAATGTAATAGAGACATTAGATCTAGCTGGTCTGTCATTATATAATAGAGACATTAGATCTAGCTGGTCTGTCATAATGTAATAGAGACATTAGATCTAGCTGGTCTGTCATAATGTAATAGAGACATTAGATCTAGCTGGTCTGTCATTATATAATAGAGACATTAGATCTAGCTGGTCTGTCATAATGTAATAGAGACATTAGATCTAGCTGGTCTGTCATTATATAATAGAGACATTAGATCTAGCTGGTCTGTCATAATGTAATAGAGACATTAGATCTAGCTGGTCTGTCATAATGTAATAGAGACATTAGATCTAGCTGGTCTGTCATTAAATAATAGAGACATTAGATCTAGCTGGTCTGTCATAATGTAATAGAGACATTAGATCTAGCTGGTCTGTCATAATATAATAGAGACATTAGATCTAGCTGGTCTGTCATAATGTAATAGAGACATTAGATCTAGCTGGTCTGTCATAATGTAATAGAGACATTAGATCTAGCTGTTCTGTCATAATATAATAGAGACATTAGATCTAGCTGGTCTGTCATTATATAATAGAGACATTAGATCTAGCTGGTCTGTCATAATGTAATAGAGACATTAGATCTAGCTGGTCTGTCATAATATAATAGAGACATTAGATCTAGCTGGTCTGTCATTATATACTAGAGACATTAGATCTAGCTGGTCTGTCATAATGTAATAGAGACATTAGATCTAGCTGGTCTGTCATTATATAATAGAGACATTAGATCTAGCTGGTCTGTCATAATATAATAGAGACATTAGATCTAGCTGGTCTGTCATTATATAATAGAGACATTAGATCTAGCTGGTCTGTCATAATGTAATAGAGACATTAGATCTAGCTGGTCTGTCATTATATAATAGAGACATTAGATCTAGCTGGTCTGTCATAATGTAATAGAGACATTAGATCTAGCTGGTCTGTCATAATATAATAGAGACATTAGATCTAGCTGGTCTGTCATAATATATTAGAGACATTAGATCTAGCTGGTCTGTCATTATATAATAGAGACATTAGATCTAGCTGGTCTGTCATTATATAATAGAGACATTAAATCTAGCTGGTCTGTCATAATGTAATAGAGACATTAGATCTAGCTGGTCTGTCATTATATAATAGAGACATTAGATCTAGCTGGTCTGTCATAATGTAATAGAGACATTAGATCTAGCTGGTCTGTCATAATGTAATAGAGACATTAGATCTAGCTGGTCTGTCATTATATAATAGAGACATTAGATCTAGCTGGTCTGTCATAATGTAATAGAGACATTAGATCTAGCTGGTCTGTCATAATATAATAGAGACATTAGATCTAGCTGGTCTGTCATAATGTAATAGAGACATTAGATCTAGCTGGTCTGTCATAATATAATAGAGACATTAGATCTAGCTGGTCTGTCATAATATAATAGAGACATTAGATCTAGCTGGTCTGTCATTATATAATAGAGACATTAGATCTAGCTGGTCTGTCATAATGTAATAGAGACATTAGATCTAGCTGGTCTGTCATAATATAATAGAGACATTAGATCTAGCTGGTCTGTCATTATATAATAGAGACATTAGATCTAGCTGGTCTGTCATAATGTAATAGAGACATTAGATCTAGCTGGTCTGTCATTATATAATAGAGACATTAGATCTAGCTGGTCTGTCATAATATAATAGAGACATTAGATCTAGCTGGTCTGTCATTATATAATAGAGACATTAGATCTAGCTGGTCTGTCATAATGTAATAGAGACATTAGATCTAGCTGGTCTGTCATTATATAATAGAGACATTAGATCTAGCTGGTCTGTCATAATGTAATAGAGACATTAGATCTAGCTCGTCTGTCATAATATAATAGAGACATTAGATCTAGCTGGTCTGTCATTATATAATAGAGACATTAGATCTAGCTGGTCTGTCATAATATAATAGAGACATTAGATCTAGCTGGTCTGTCATAATATAATAGAGACATTAGATCTAGCTGGTCTGTCATTATATAATAGAGACATTAGATCTAGCTGGTCTGTCATTATATAATAGAGACATTAGATCTAGCTGGTCTGTCAAAATGTAATAGAGACATTAGATCTAGCTGGTCTGTCATAATATAATAGAGACATTAGATCTAGCTGGTCTGTCATAATATAATAGAGACATTAGATCTAGCTGGTCTGTCATAATGTAATAGAGACATTAGATCTAGCTGGTCTGTCATAATATAATAGAGACATTAGATCTAGCTGGTCTGTCATAATATAATAGAGACATTAGATCTAGCTGGTCTGTCATTATATAATAGAGACATTAGATCTAGCTGGTCTGTCATAATGTAATAGAGACATTAGATCTAGCTGGTCTGTCATTATATAATAGAGACATTAGATCTAGCTGGTCTGTCATTATATAATAGAGACATTAGATCTAGCTGGTCTGTCATAATGTAATAGAGACATTAGATCTAGCTGGTCTGTCATTATATAATAGAGACATTAGATCTAGCTGGTCTGTCATAATATAATAGAGACATTAGATCTAGCTGGTCTGTCATTATATAATAGAGACATTAGATCTAGCTGGTCTGTCATAATGTAATAGAGACATTAGATCTAGCTGGTCTGTCATTATATAATAGAGACATTAGATCTAGCTGGTCTGTCATAATGTAATAGAGACATTAAATCTAGCTGGTCTGTCATAATGTAATAGAGACATTAGATCTAGCTGGTCTGTCATAATATAATAGAGACATTAGATCTAGCTGGTCTGTCATTATATAATAGAGAAATTAGATCTAGCTGGTCTGTCATAATGTAATAGAGACATTAGATCTAGCTGGTCTGTCATTATATAATAGAGACATTAGATCTAGCTGGTCTGTCATAATGTAATAGAGACATTAGATCTAGCTGGTCTGTCATTATATAATAGAGACATTAGATCTAGCTGGTCTGTCATAATGTAATAGAGACATTAGATCTAGCTGGTCTGTCATTATATAATAGAGACATTAGATCTAGCTGGTCTGTCATAATGTAATAGAGACATTAGATCTAGCTGGTCTGTCATAATATAATAGAGACATTAGATCTAGCTGGTCTGTCATAATATAATAGAGACATTAGATCTAGCTGGTCTGTCATTATATAATAGAGACATTAGATCTAGCTGGTCTGTCATAATGTAATAGAGACATTAGATCTAGCTGGTCTGTCATTATATAATAGAGACATTAGATCTAGCTGGTCTGTCATTATATAATATAGACATTAGATCTAGCTGGTCTGTCATAATATAATAGAGACATTAGATCTAGCTGGTCTGTCATAATATAATAGAGACATTAGATCTAGCTGGTCTGTCATTATATAATAGAGACATTAGATCTAGCTGGTCTGTCATAATGTAATAGAGACATTAGATCTAGCTGGTCTGTCATAATATAATAGAGACATTAGATCTAGCTGGTCTGTCATTATATAATAGAGACATTATATCTAACTGGTCTGTCATAATGTAATAGAGACATTAGATCTAGCTGGTCTGTCATTATATAATAGAGACATTAGATCTAGCTGGTCTGTCATAATATAATAGAGACATTAGATCTAGCTGGTCTGTCATTATATAATAGAGACATTAGATCAAGCTGGTCTGTCATAATGTAATAGAGACATTAGATCTAGCTGGTCTGTCATTATATAATAGAGACATTAGATCTAGCTGGTCTGTCATAATGTAATAGAGACATTAGATCTAGCTGGTCTGTCATAATGTAATAGAGACATTAGATCTAGCTGGTCTGTCATTATATAATAGAGACATTAGATTTAGCTGGTCTGTCATTATATAATAGAGACATTAGATCTAGCTGGTCTGTCATAATGTAATAGAGACATTAGATCTAGCTGGTCTGACATTATATAATAGAGACATTAGATCTAGCTGGTCTGTCATAATGTAATAGAGACATTAGATCTAGCTGGTCTGTCATTATATAATAGAGACATTAGATCTAGCTGGTCTGTCATAATGTAATAGAGACATTAGATCTAGCTGGTCTGTCATTATATAATAGAGACATTAGATCTAGCTGGTCTGTCATAATGTAATAGAGACATTAGATCTAGCTGGTCTGTCATAATATAATAGAGACATTAGATCTAGCTGGTCTGTCATTATATAATAGAGACATTAGATCTAGCTGGTCTGTCATAATATAATAGAGACATTAGATCTAGCTGGTCTGTCATAATATAATAGAGACATTAGATCTAGCTGGTCTGTCATTATATAATAGAGACATTAGATCTAGCTGGTCTGTCATTATATAATAGAGACATTAGATCTAGCTGGTCTGTCATAATGTAATAGAGACATTAGATCTAGCTGGTCTGTCATAATATAATAGAGACATTAGATCTAGCTGGTCTGTCATAATATAATAGAGACATTAGATCTAGCTGGTCTGTCATAATGTAATAGAGACATTAGATCTAGCTGGTCTGTCATAATATAATAGAGACATTAGATCTAGCTGGTCTGTCATAATATAATAGAGACATTAGATCTAGCTGGTCTG
>NW_026600640.1:107068-163445 GCF_029448725.1 Salvelinus fontinalis | reverse complement strand
AGTAAGGGGATTGCCATGCTTTCACATTAGCCTGAGGGCTGTGTTTGTGTCAGAGTGGGTTGGGTAGTTTATTGATCAGTATTATGGACCTAATCATGGATTGATCATCTACAGGCATGTGAGAAAAATAGGGGAGAGCAAGAGAAACAGTTAGAGTGAGACAAAGAGGAGAAAGTGAAGTAAGAGTGAACTGTTGAAGTGGCTTTGGTCTAACAAAGGGTTAAACTAGACCATTAGACCATTCCCTCACTGGTCTACACACACACACACACACACACAAACAAACACACACACACACACACACACACACACACACACACACACACACACACACACACACACACACACACACACACACACAAACACACATATTGTACACACACACACACACACACACACACACACACATATTGTACACACACACGCACGCACGCACGCACGCACGCACGCACACACACACACACCAACACACACCACACACACACACACACACACACACACACACACACACACACACACACACACACACACACACACACACACACACACACACACACACACAATGCCTCCTTTGGCCCCCGTGAAGTGAGGTCATGCTATAGTCTATAAGCTGATTTCCAGTGTAGTTGCGCAATAGATTTGTGTTATACCAGGCCAGCAGTGCATTTTAACACTACTGCTGGGTAGGATTAGCAGGAGTCATGCTGCTGGGACTATTCTGGGATTACTCCATCCTATTACTCCATCCGGATTTCCTTTTTTCATCAACCATGATAGGAGATTGTGAGAGGAGACAGCGGGAGAAAGAGATCGGGGGAATCTTGAGACAGTAGACTCACTACCCTCTGTCTCCTTATTCTCAGACAGACAGAGAGAACCGTCTGTGCATTGAATAGTGAGAGTCTGCCCTGAGAAAGAGCAAGAAGAAGGAAGGTCTACACTTGACAGGTTCAGCACACGTCCAGCTGTAAACAAATCTACACAAAAAAACATATAAAGTGTTGGTCCCATGTTTCATGAGCTGAAATCAAAGATCCCAGATATGTTCCGCACGCACAAATGTGTTTACATCCCTGTTAGTTAGCATTACTCCTTTGCCAAGATGATCCATCCACCTGACAGGTATGGCATATCAAGAAGCTGATTAAACAGCATGGTCATTACACAGGTGCACCTTGTGCTGGGGACAATAAAAAGCCAGTCTAAAATGTGCAGTTTTGTCACACAACACAATGCCACAGATGTCTCAAGTTTTGAGGGAGTGTGCAATTGGCATGCTGACTGCAGGAATGTCCACCAGAGCTGTTGCCAAATAATTTTATGTTCATTTATCTTCCATAAGCAATCTCCAACATTGTTTTAGAGAATTTGGCAATACTTCCAACCGGCCCCACAACTGCAGACCATGTTTAACCACACCAGCCCAGGACCTCCACATCCGTCTTCTTCACCTGCTGGATTGTATGAGACCAGCCACCCGGACAGCTGATGAAAGTGTGGGTTTGCACAACCAAATAATTTCTGCACAAACTGTCAGAAACCACCTCAGGAAAGCTCATCTGCGTGCTTGCCGTCCTCACCAGGGTCTTGACCTGACTGCAGTTCGGCGTCATAACCCACTTCTATGGGAAAATGCTCACCTTTGATAGCCACTGGCACGCTGGACAAGTCTTCTCTTCACAGATGAATGCCGGTTTCAACTGTACCGGGCACATGACAAACAGCGTGTATGGCGTCATGTGGGCGAGCGGTTTGCTGATGTCAACGTTGTGAACAGAGTGCCCCAATGTGGTGGTGGGGTTATGGTATGGGCAGGCATAAATTACGTACAACGAACACAATTGCATTTTATCAATGGCAATTTGAATGGACAGAGATACTGGGACGAGATTATGAGGCCCATTGTCGTGCCATTCATCCCCCACCATCAAATCAAATCAAATCAAAGTGTATTTGTCACGTGTGCCGAATGCAACAAGTGTAGAATACAACTTGAAGCTCTCAACCTGCTCCACTACAGCCCCGTCGATGAGAATTGGGGCGTGCTCGGTCCTCCTTTTCCTGTAGTCCACATTCATCTCCTTAGTCTTGGTTACGTTGAGGGATAGGTTATTATTCTGGCACCACCCAGCCAGGTCTTTGACTTCCTCCCTATAGACTGTCTCGTCGTGGTTGGTGATCAGGCCTACCACTGTTGTGCAGTCTACAAACTTAATGATGGTGTTGGAGTCGTGCCCGGCCATGCAGTCATGAGTGAAGAGCGAGTACAGAAGGGGACTGAGCACGCATCCCTGAGGGGCCCCTGTGTTGAGGATAAGCGTGGCGGATATGTTACCTACCCTTACCACCTGGGGGCGGCCTGTCAGGAAGTCCAGGATCCAGTGGCAGAGGGAGGTGTTTAGTCCCAGGGTCTTGAGCTTATTGATGAGCTTTGAGGGCACTATGGTGCTGAACGTTGAGCTGTAGTCAATTAATAACATTCTCACATAGGTGTTTCTCTTGTCCAGGTAGGAAAGGGCAGTGTGGAGTGCAATAGAGATTGCATCATCTGTGGATCTGTTGGGGCGGTATGCAAATTGGAGTGGGTCTAGGGTTTCTGGGATAATGGTGTTGATGTGAGCCATGACCAGCCTTTCAAAGCACTTCATGACTACAGACGTGAGTACTACGGGTCAGTAGTCATTTAGGCAGGTTACCTTAGTGTTCTTGGGAACAGGCACTATGGTGGTCTGCTTAAAACATGTTGGTATTACAGACTAGGACAGGGAGAGGTTGAAAATGTCAATGAAGACACTTACCAGTTGGTCAGGGCATGCTCACAGTACATGTCATGGTAATCCTGGTAAGCCTTGTTAATGTTGACCTGTTTAAAGGTCTTACTCACATCGGGTGCGGAGAGCGTGATCACACAGTCTTCCGGAACAGCTGGTGCTCTTATGCATGTTTCAGTGTTATTTACCTCGAAGCGAGCATAGAAGTGGTTTAGCTCGTCTGGTAGGCTCGTGTCACTGGGCAGCTCTCGGCTGTCCTTCCCTTTGTAGTCTGTAATGGTTTGCAAGCCATGCCACATCTGATGAGTGTCAAAGCCGGTGTAGTACGATTCGATCTTAGTCCTGTATTGATGCGTTGCCCGGTTCTGTCACACCCTGATCTGTTTCACCTGTCTTTGTGATTGTCTCCACCCACCTCCAGGTGTCACCTGTTTTCCCCATTAGTCCCCTGTCACGTTCCTGACCTGTTTTCTGTTGTTTTGTATGTGTTTAGTTGGTCAGGGCGTGAGTTGGGGTGGGCATTCTATGTGTTGTGTTTCTATGTTGGGTTTAATGTGTTGCCTGAAATGGTTCTCAATTAGAGGCAGGTGTTTGACGTTTCCTCTGATTGAAAACCATATTAAGGTAGCCTGGTTTCACTGTTTGTTTGTGGGTGGTTGTCTTCCGTGTCTGTATGTATGTTCGTACCACACGGGACTGTAGCGTTTTGTTTGTAGTCTGTACCTGTTCATGCCTTCTTCGTGTTATTATGTAAGTTCTCTAGTTCAGGTCTGTCTACGTTCGTTTTGTTATTTTGTAATCATTTCCAAGTGTTTTTTTCGTGTTCGTGTTCGTCTTCGTCGTTTAATAAATCATTATGTTTTCAAAACCCCCTGCATTTTGGTCTGATCCCTACTCCTCCTCTTCAGACGAAGAGGAGGAGAGAAACCGTTACATCCCCGGTGTATTTATCCCTGTGTTTCCTGTCTCTCTGTGCCAGTTCGTCTTGTTTCGTCAAGTCAAACAGTGTTTTTCCTAGCTCCTATTTTTCCCAGTCTCTGTTTTTTCCTAGCCCTCCTGGTGTTGACTCTTGTCTGTCCTGACGTCATATCCACCTGCCTGACCACTCTGCCTGTTCTGACCTTGAGCCTGCCTATCCCCTGGTACTGTTTGGACTCGGACCTAATCACTGAACCCCTGCCTGTCCTGACCTCGAGCCTGCCTATCCCCTTGTACTGTTTGGACTCGGACCTAATGACTGACCCCCTGCCTGTCCTGACCTCGAGCCTGCCTATCCCCTGGTACTGTTTGGACTCGGACCTAATGACTGACCCCCTGCCTGTCCTGACCTCGAGCCTGCCTATCCCCTTGTACTGTTTGGACTCGGACCTAATCACTGAACCCCTGCCTTGTCCTGACCTCGAGCCTGCCTATCCCCTGGTACTGTTTGGACTCTGACCTGGTTTATGAACTCTTGCATGTCCCGGACCTGCCTTTTGCTTACCCCTTTTGTTATAATAAATATCGGAGCTCAACCATCTGCCTCCTGTGTCTGCATTTGGGTCTAGCCTTGTGCCCTCATAGTTTGATGGTTCATCGGAGGGCATAGCGGAATTTCTTATAAGCTTCCGGGTTAGAGTTCCGCTCCTTGAAAGCGGCAGCTCTAGCCTTTAGCTCAGTGTGGATGTTGCCTGTAATCTTTGGCTTCTGGTTGGGGTATGTATGTACAGTCACTGTGGGGACGACATCATCGTCATATCATGTTGATAAAGCAAATGACTGATGTGGTGTACTCCTCAATGCCATCGGAGGAATGCCGGAACATATTCCAGTCTGTGCTAGCGAAACAGTCCTGTAGTTTAGCATCTGCTTCATCTGACCACATTTTTATTGATCTAGTCACTGGTGCTTCCTGCTTTCATTTGAGTTTTTAACATGCTGACAACATGATGACAAATATTTGGAGATGTGCTTTACCTTGTTTGGTGTCATTTCAGTAGTGACTCAGTTTAATTAAAATATTTGTTTTAGGGGGAAATTAAAATAATGGTGTTGAGAAGACACTGGAGAAAAACATATTTCAGGCACAGCAATCTTGTTTATTCATATTGGTGTAGTCCTATCCTTTCCGTTTTACAACATCAAGAGTGTGTGAAAGTGGAAAGGGGGCTTAAGGGATAAGCTTCCTCAGATATTCTTGGAAACCTAAGAGGGTCAGCAAAGGTTGTAAACAGCAAGTGGCCATTTTGTTGTTAATGAGACTGACTATTACATCACAGGTATAACATTTTCCACCCCATAGCCCAGACCTATATTCTATCTTCCTATAATTTTCTAGTTTTATTGATAATTTTTTGTGAGATCTTGAGGGTCATTAGAACATCACAACATAATTAAAGATGCCCTCCAGGATCTTAAACACATCAACTTTGTAAGGTATAGTATATTACGAATTGAATTTGTAACATATACCAATTGAACAGGATGTAACATATATGAAATGTTTGACTTCCTACACAATTTGATGACATGGTACAGAAAAAAAGGGGACCACTTTTGGCTCTTGAGCATCACTTCCGGCTGAAATTATACAAAAGTTAGAGAGTGCAATTTAACATTTTCTAGACATCAATCACTGTACTTGTAGCCTAACACCCCCTCCCACACACACCCACTTTCTACAGCCTATCATTTCCATATTTACGTCTTTCACACGAACCTCGTACCTTCATTCCTTATTTTCCGTGATGATATCATGACTCGGTAGCCCTACAGCTTGGGTTTTAGAGAGATTGAGCCATCGAGTTACAGAGCGGGGGAGAAGGCTATCCAGTCTCCCAGCTGCATGCTCTCTAATAACCAAAGCCCGGAGAAGAGGGGAGAGGGAGAGGGAGGGGGACTCAACAGGGAGGCAATGAAACGGACTCATCCGCGTAACTAGACACTACCAGTTCAGTTCGGTGGTCAGAGCATGCGAGAGCGTAGCTAGACCAACCGCATTCAGTTATAACTACAAAGGAATAGAGAGGGAGAAAATTGAAGTGTTCCAGCCTAGGGAGGCGGCGAGGACAGGAGTAAGACATAGGCTACTGGCAGCTTTCGAGCGTCACGGGCATATACACCCCGTGTCCAGAATTTACGGCCATTCTTGGCATCAGCCTATTGTACAAAATTGCGGATTTATAACTGAGTGAAGTCGGGGATAGTCATCGACAGTCCTATCCTTCACAATGAAGAAAAACAATTCAGCTAAACGGGTAAGGTTCTGAAACGATGCAAGTGATGATCACTTCACCTTCAATGTAATAACGGGTTTCTGGTTAGCTGCTATTACAAAGAATGTAACAACAAGCTACAATGTAACGAGTGTTGTATTTAATAAACACGTCAATGCTACTTGATACGTTACTGACTCGGTTACTTTGTAGCCAAGTCTCAGTCCAAACTCCAAAGTGATGCATTTGTTAGACATGCTAATTTGCTTTATTTATTCATTGTCTAACTGGAGAATGTCCCCCACTATCTTAACTTGATCAACACGATTATATTTGACAAGAGATCTAGCAATGTAGAGTTTAAAAGTGTTCTGATGAAATGCTTGTTGTGGATGCTGTGAAAGACAAACGTTTTTAGGGAGTGCTCTTTTTGTGTATAACGGAATCATTTTAAAACGAGCTTTATTTTTTGGAATGTAAATGTCTAACGTGGTCGGTGCAGCCTAACTGAGATCATAAGATGGTGACAAAAACACTAGCCCAAGAAAAACTGTGCGCGCAAGGAATGTGACAGCATCTACATGACAAAGGAAATGACAGGGGGCTGAGTCGCCTCACAAAAAGACTCTCCTCTTTTTCTTGTCTGTTCAGTCCCACTTTCGAATCTAAACGAGGTGTTCTGGCAATTTCATGTCTTGAACTGCTACTTTGTTGCTTTCGTTGAATATGCAGGGCCCGCAGGACACAAACCAGCACAACACGCAGCCAGACAAAATCGGTTGGATTCGCAAGTTCTGTGGCAAAGGGATATTTAGGGAGATCTGGAAAAATCGTTTTGTAATACTCAAAGGGGAGCAACTTTACATCTCAGAGAAAGAGGTAAGTGACGCCTCTTCATTGAACAGCTGACATAACACACCTTGACATTTTTTGGAGCATTGAACACGTATTTTTTTAACTTTTCAAATGCAAACAGAAACAGCACATCTTAGACACACATTTTGGGGTACATTGTAATAGTCCTTGTTGAGCATCAACACTGTGAAATATAGGCTACTTTATGACATCATACGGTGGTTTATAAATGACAGTATTTCCAGGGACAACATTAAGTATATGGAAGTGTTTAACTATGTGGTCATGTAGCAGTCTCAAGAGATACCCTAGACATGCTCTCCTCTGTTCTGGATGCACTCAGACTGGTGGACCAAATCAGCCACTCCAAAAGCTTTGTGTGTGTGTATTTGTGTGTGTGTGTTCAGGTTCACTTAAGGCTTCACATAAATCTCTGTATCCTCCCGCCAAGCCTCATCTATCATCCCTCTGGGGCTGGTGAGCCAACGAGTTCTGTCTTTTTCTCTCTCTCTCTCTCATTCTCTCTCCCTCACCTTGTCTGTCTGTCTGTCTGTCTGTCTGTCTGTCTGTCTGTCTGTCTGTCTGTCTGTCTGTCTGTATGTTCCCCCCCTCTCCTTCTCTCTCTCCGTCTCTCTCTCTGCTTCTCTCTCTCTCTCCCTGTCAGCAACAAACCTGAGCTGCAGCACACCTTCCACCTCACTGGATACCCAACATATAGATGAAAAAACTCCACTGTATGTCTGCTCTACACTATACTTCAGTTCTTTGACCTACAGTGTCTGTTATCATTGCAGTCAGACGTCAGTTAGAGTGCTTTGAATGGCTGAAGTCTGATTCATTACTCCTCTTAGTTGTTCACAGCAAAACAGCTTGACAGAAGATTAGAAAGTATCCCCATCTCAAATCTACGCTCATAGAGTGTTTATTAATAGAGGAAGTCTCCAGAGAACTCTAGCACATCGGTCTAGCCTTATGACAGAAGGACTTGTCGGAGAGATAACCCTAGATGGTAATAAGGCGCCCAGTAAGTGCCGTGGTGAGGCTCACTGAGAACAGAGAGCGTGCTCCAGGCATAGCTACGAGACAGCACAACAGCACCCGCATGGTTGTGGTGTTGCAATATTAAGGCCTTAATGAACGGTGTGGTAACCATAGTGACAGAGCCAGCCTGTGATGTGTCAGGGTGATTGCTACAGATATTAAACAGAAGCAATAATGAGCCACATAGTCAGAGTCAATGTGGTGCTTGATACAAGGCAGAGGCCGTTTTAAACCGCTTAGCTGAGAGTTACAGGGAATTTGCTACAAACGCACATGTACGCACGCACACGCACAAACACACACACACACACACACACTGACTGCGATCGTGCACTGACAGTTCTCTTGCTGGGCTTGCTTTAGAGTTGCAGGGTATTAGTATTCTGCCAAGCTCAGCTGAAGCTTACAGGAGGATGTGTTGGCAGCTTCTAAGGGACCACTTTAACACCTTACTCCAATAGTAAACAGAACTCCAGGGATCACAGTGGAATCTGACAGACTCTGAAGATTCCAAACTGTGATCGAATCAATCCTAACATATTCACAGCTTTGAGGGAAAGTAGCCTTTGAGAGTTGAATATCAAGGCATATGTGGCAAAGAAATGGGTTTTGGTCACTTGAAGAGGTCACCAAGCGTATCAATGTAGTGCCCTTTTCAGTCATTTGCCACAGAATGATAAATAAAACCACCCAGAGCTAAGTACCACAAAATAACTAACCCCAGGAGACAATAGCAAAGGAAAGCTTCCCTTTGGAAACCCCACCAGATAGAACATTAGCTTTTATCATTGTCAGATAAAATGGTGAATTCAGGATCATTTCCCATTGACATTCTTGAATGGAGCATGTTAAGGTGGGTGACGTCAGTGCAGCTTGTATATTCACCCACCAAGCCTTCACTTGAGTTGACTGCCATCACTTATTAAGTGTCAGCAGTCCTGAGAGAGATTTTTATGATGGAGGGAGCATGAGTCACAGGTCCAGTCTGTAATCAACCTGCAGGCCCCCTTTCCCTACACTTTTCCAAGGGTCTTTTAGACCTGTGAGAATCTGATGGCTGTTAACAATATGCCTGGAACTCTATGCAGCCAACGGGTTGGCCAAATTCTATTCTTTCAGATCTGTAACTGATGACCCTGCGCAACAAGTAGCTTGGGTCCATATCAAGTGGCTAGCAGGTAGGTCTAAATTCTATGGTCAACAAAGAAAGTGCCTTTCTCGACTTTCCTCAAGTGGCTTTTAGGGCCAAATGTCAACCCAGCATTATTTTTCAAGACAGTGCGGGCATGAGGTCAGGTTTCATGGAGATCTGAGAGGAAAGGCCTCCCCGTAGTTGGGACAGCTGTGAGGAGCGAGCTCTGGCAAGTGGGAGAGCGCCGATTTCACCTCGCTGACCAACCTGTTCCAGCCTGACGTCTGTCATGTTCTGATTCAGTCTCTGTCCACTTTCGCTATGATGTCTGGTGTTTTTCACTACACTTTTTACACACCTAACCACATTCCCAGTTCCCAATTCACTATGATGCTTATACTGTCCTCAACCAAAGAGACAACTAAGTTAGACTGGCAGATTTGAGCCATGGACATATTGACTGAATTAGTTCCTTCTTCTGAGTGTTGTTCTTTGCCCAAATAAGGAAGATGTTTCTTCCCTGTGGGGTATTTTGAAACAGTCTTTTTCTCTCTTCTGCTTTGTGTGTTAGAGGGTTATTGGTCAGAGCACCAAACAGTACTTCCTCTCAGAAACTGACCACATAACCTTCTTCAAATGACTCGTCAAGACTTGTAGGGATTTTAAGAGCACTTGTGCAAAAGACAATCCCCTAGGTAACACCAGCACACAACAAGAAACTTTAGTCCATGAAGTTTACCAAATCAAATGTTATTTGTCACATCGAATACAACCGCGAAATGCTTACTTACGAGCCAAAAATTCAAAGTTTTCAAAAGTAAGTAAGAAAAATGTGCAAAATAACTAAATGAAAAAGAGTAACAGAAGAAAATAACAATAAAGTGTCTATATAGAAAGGGGTAGCGGTAGCGAGTCAATGTGCAGGGGTACGGGTTAGTCAAGGTAATTGAGGTAATATGTTCATGTAGATAGGAGTAAAGTGACTGTGCATAGATAATAAACAGAGAGTAACAGCAGTGTATGTGAAGAGTGTGTAGGAATGTGAATGTATGTGTATGTGTGTGGCGTCAATATGCATGTGTGTATGTGTTTTGTGTGTGTGTGTGTCCATATGTGTGTGTGTTGGAGTGTCAGTGTAGTATGTGTGAGTGTGTGGTTAGAGTCCAGTGAGTGTACATGGAGCCTGTGCAAAAGAGTCAGTGTAAAACATGTGAATAAACAATAATAAAATAAGACGGTCAATGTAAATAGTCCGGGTAGCCATTTTATTAACTGTTCAGCAGTCTTATGGCTTGGGGGTAGAAGCTGTTTAGAAGCCTCTTAGACCTAGACTCGGCGCTCTGGTAGGCCTACATTATGATCAAATAGCTACAGTAGACTACTTGGCCACTGTTAAAACTAACTTAAAGCGGGTAACATTGGAACATTGATCCTTAGTGATGTGGACACCAAGAAGCTCTCGACCTGCTCCACTAGTGCCCTGTCAATGTGAATGGGGGTATGCTCGGCCCTCGTTTTCCTCTTTGTCTTGCTCACGTTGAGGGAGAGGTTGTTGTCCTGGCACCACACTGCCAGGTCTCTGACCTCCTCCCTATCGGCTGTTTCATTGTCGTCCGTGATCAGGCCTACCACCCTTGTGTCAACGGCAAACATAATGATGGTGTTGGAGTCGTGCCTGGCCACAGTTTTGGGAGGGTCAGCATGGCGGATGGTGTTGAGGGTCAGCGTGGCGGATGGTGTTGAGGGTCAGCGTGGCGGATGGTGTTGAGGGTCAGCGTGGCGGATGGTGTTGAGGGTCAGCGTGGCGGATGGTGTTGAGGGTCAGCGTGGCGGATGGTGTTGAGGGTCAGCATGGCGGATGTGGTGTTGAGGGTCAGCGTGGCGGATGGTGTTGAGGGTCAGCGTGGCGGATGGTGTTGAGGGTCAGCGTGGCGGATGGTGTTGAGGGTCAGCGTGGCGGATGGTGTTGAGGGTCAGCGTGGCGGATGGTGTTGAGGGTCAGCGTGGCGGATGGTGTTGAGGGTCAGCGTGGCGGATGGTGTTGAGGGTCAGCGTGGCGGATGGTGTTGAGGGTCAGCGTGGCGGATGGTGTTGAGGGTCAGCGTGGCGGATGGTGTTGAGGGTCAGCGTGGCGGATGGTGTTGAGGGTCAGCGTGGCGGATGGTGTTGAGGGTCAGCGTGGCGGATGTGGTGTTGAGGGTCAGCGTGGCGGATGGTGTTGAGGGTCAGCGTGGCGGATGGTGTTGAGGGTCAGCGTGGCGGATGGTGTTGAGGGTCAGCGTGGCGGATGGTGTTGAGGGTCAGCGTGGCGGATGTGATGTTGAGGGTCAGCGTGGCGGATGTGATGTTGAGGGTCAGCATGGCGGATGGTGTTGAGGGTCAGCGTGGCGGATGGTGTTGAGGGTCAGCGTGGCGGATGTGATGTTGAGGGTCAGCGTGGCGGATGGTGTTGAGGGTCAGCGTGGCGGATGTGGTGTTGAGGGTCAGCGTGGCGGATGTGGTGTTGAGGGTCAGCGTGGCGGATGGTGTTGAGGGTCAGCGTGGCGGATGGTGTTGAGGGTCAGCGTGGCGGATGGTGTTGAGGGTCAGCGTGGCGGATGGTGTTGAGGGTCAGCGTGGCGGATGGTGTTGAGGGTCAGCATGGCGGATGGTGTTGAGGGTCAGCATGGCGGATGGTGTTGAGGGTCAGCGTGGCGGATGGTGTTGAGGGTCAGCGTGGCGGATGTGGTGTTGAGGGTCAGCGTGGCGGATGGTGTTGAGGGTCAGCGTGGCGGATGGTGTTGAGGGTCAGCGTGGCGGATGTGGTGTTGAGGGTCAGCGTGGCGGATGGTGTTGAGGGTCAGCGTGGCGGATGGTGTTGAGGGTCAGCGTGGCGGATGGTGTTGAGGGTCAGCGAGGCGGATGTGGTGTTGAGGGTCAGCGTGGCGGATGGTGTTGAGGGTCAGCGTGGCGGATGGTGTTGAGGGTCAGCGTGGCGGATGGTGTTGAGGGTCAGCGTGGCGGATGGTGTTGAGGGTCAGCGTGGCGGATGGTGTTGAGGGTCAGCGTGGTGGATGGTGTTGAGGGTCAGCATGGCGGATGGTGTTGAGGGTCAGCGTGGCGGATGGTGTTGAGGGTCAGCGTGGCGGATGGTGTTGAGGGTCAGCGTGGCGGATGGTGTTGAGGGTCAGCATGGCGGAGGGTGTTGAGGGTCAGCATGGCGGATGGTGTTGAGGGTCAGCGTGGCGGATGGTGTTGAGGGTCAGCATGGCGGATGTGGTGTTGCCTTACCTCACCATCTGGGGGCGGCCCATCAGGAAGTCCAGGATCCAGTTGCAGAGGGAGGTGTTCAGTCATTATCATTCCTCTGTTATCTCAATACTGGAATACCCCGTAGACATGAATTCACTGGGTCTTAGTTCCTTTGGCTTGATGAGGTCTTATTCTATTGGGTTGATGAGGTCTTATTCTATTGGGTTGATGAGGTCTTAGTCCATTGGGTTGCATACAAACCTCTTTTGTTTGATTTGTGAGTTATCAAGTCATGCCTGGCAGTGTGCTTTCACTTAAGCCGATAACCTCATTGCCCAGTGAGTTTCTGAAACGCTCTGCACATGATTTGCTATCTTGAAGTGGAGCATGTGCTACAGGCGCCGATCCAGTTTGTCTTCTCAACACTGCTAAGCACTAGATCCATTTTGAGACTGTTTTCAGCCCACAGCCCCACACTATACTTTCTGCTTCCTCATTGGTATCATCATACTTCCTAACTAAAGGCTGCAGTGTTTATTTGCACTAGTTTCTCTTCCTGGACCTGTTCTTATTGAGTCAGTCAAGGGGATGGTATGAGGGAAAGCAGTGTGAGAAAGATCATCTGTTTGAATTTTAGATGAGCCTGATCAGTCCCAGAACGGGTGGATTTCACTTCACAACCACAGCTTTTCTTCAATGAAACCATTCTAGCAACCTGCTCAGTGATTCATTCAGTGTTGAGGCATATAAAGATTTAGCTCCTTACATTTGAATTAAAACATAGGGTTACCGCAAGCAGTCCGTTAGCCTTGGCTTTGTCCTGAAGGGGAGGAGATGTTTTCTGTTTGTCTAAAGGGAATGATGCCATGGAGGAAGGGAGGGAGGGACGAAGGGGGGAGAGAGTTGGAAGAGAGAGAAAGCAGGAGAAAGTGGGGAAGAAAGGGAGACAGGATAGAAAAAAGAACAGAGACAGAACAAAGCAAACTTCTTTTTGAAATGCACTTTTTTGTGTCATGCTCGCTAGTGTTTGCCAACTGGCTTCTCATGCCAGGCTATAGCACGCTGGGGGTCAGCGCCAGGAAAGTGTGTCATTGGGAGTGGGCCTTTTAGTGTTATAGCATAGCAATGACACAAACAACATGCACACAAACACACAGCGCAAACCATGCAAGTGTCTTTGTCATGTTAGGGAGTAAAGCCAACAGTGTTTATTGACGTCTGTTTGTCTTCTTCTCCATTTCTCTCTCTCTCTGTCTTTGATTGGACAGAGGTAATTCAATCTGGATGATTGTTTAATCCCCAGGCCTCACCCTCTCTCTCTCACACTCTCTCTCTCTCTCTCTCACACACACTCTCTCTCTCTCTCTCTCTCTCTCTCTCTCTCTCTCTCTTTCTCTCTTTCTCTCTTTCTCTCTGCTTTCTCTCTCTATCTCTGCTCTCTCTCTCTCTGCTCTCTCTATCTCTGCTCTCTCTCTCTGCTCTTTCTATCTCTGCTCTCTCTCTCTCTCTGCTCTCCCTATCTCTGCTCTCTTTGCTCTCTCTGCTCTCTCTGCTCTCTCTATCTCTGCTTTCTCTCTGCTATCTCTCTATCCCTGCTCTCTCTATCTCTGCTCTCTCTCTCTGCTATCTCTCTATCCCTGCTCTCTTTCTCTGCACTCTCTCTCTGTCTACCTCTACCTCCCTTCCCTCTCTATCTACTTCTACCACCTCTACCTCCCTTCCCTCTCTGTCTACCTCTACCTCCCTCCCCTCTCTGTCTACCTCTACCTCCCTTCCCTCTCTGTCTACCTCTACCTCCCTTCTCTCTCTGTCTACCTCTACCTCCCTTCCCTCTCTGTCTACCTCTACCTCCCTTCCCTCTCTGTCTACCTCTATCTCCCTTCCCTCTCTGTCTACCTCTACCTCCCTTCCCTCTCTGTCTACCTCTACCTCCCTTCCCTCTCTGTCTACCTCTACCTCCCTTCCCTCTCTGTCTACCTCTACCTCCCTTCCCTCTCTATCTACTTCTACCACCTCTACCTCCCTTCCCTCTCTGTCTACCTCTACCTCCCTTCCCTCTCTGTCTACCTCTACCTCCCTTCCCTCTCTATCTACTTCTACCACCTCTACCTCCCTTCCCTCTCTGTCTACCTCTACCTCCCTTCCCTCTCTGTCTACCTCTACCTCCCTTCCCTCTCTGTCTACCTCTACCTCCCTTCCCTCTCTGTCTACCTCTACCTCCCTTCCCTCTCTGTCTACCTCTACCTCCCTTCCCTCTCTGTCTACCTCTACCTCCCTTCCCTCTCTGTCTACCTCTACCTCCCTTCCCTCTCTGTCTACCTCTACCTCCCTTCCCTCTCTATCTACTTCTACCACCTCTACCTCCCTTCCCTCTCTGTCTACCTCTACCTCCCTTCTCTCTCTGTCTACCTCTACCTCCCTTCCCTCTCTGTCTACCTCTACCTCCCTTCCCTCTCTGTCTACCTCTACCTCCCTTCCCTCTCTATCTACTTCTACCACCTCTACCTCCCTTCCCTCTCTGTCTACCTCTACCTCCCTTCCCTCTCTGTCTACCTCTACCTCCCTTCCCTCTCTGTCTACCTCTACCTCCCTTCCCTCTCTGTCTACCTCTACCTCCCTTCCCTCTCTGTCTACCTCTACCTCCCTTCTCTCTCTGTCTACCTCTATCTCCCTTCCCTCTCTGTCTACCTCTACCTCCCTTCCCTCTCTGTCTACCTCTACCTCCCTTCTCTCTCTGTCTAACTCTACCTCCCTTCCCTCTCTGTCTACCTCTACCTCCCTTCCCTCTCTGTCTACCTCTACCTCCCTTCCCTCTCTATCTACCTCTACCTCCCTTCTCTCTCTGTCTACCTCTACCTCCCTTCCCTCTCTGTCTACCTCTACCTCCCTTCCCTCTCTGTCTACCTCTACCTCCCTTCTCTCTCTGTCTACCTCTACCTCCCTTCCCTCTCTGTCTACCTCTACCTCCCTTCTCTCTCTGTCTACCTCTACCTCCCTTCTCTCTCTATCTACCTCTACCTCCCTTCCCTCTCTATCTACTTCTACCACCTCTACCTCCCTTCCCTCTCTGTCTACCTCTACCGCCCTTCCCTCTCTGTCTACCTCTACCTCCCTTCCCTCTCTGTCTACCTCTACCTCCCTCCCCTCTCTGTCTACCTCTACCTCCCTTCCCTCTCTATCTACTTCTACCACCTCTACCTCCCTTCCCTCTCTGTCTACCTCTATCTCCCTTCCCTCTCTGTCTACCTCTACCTCCCTTCTCTCTCTGTCTACCTCTACCTCCCTTCCCTCTCTGTCTACCTCTACCTCCCTTCCCTCTCTGTCTACCTCTACCTCCCTTCCCTCTCTGTCTACCTCTACCTCCCTTCCCTCTCTGTCTACCTCTACCTCCCTTCCCTCTCTGTCTACCTCTACCTCCCTTCCCTCTCTGTCTACCTCTACCTCCCTTCTCTCTCTGTCTACCTCTACCTCCCTTCTCTCTCTATCTACCTCTACCTCCCTTCCCTCTCTATCTACTTCTACCACCTCTACCTCCCTTCCCTCTCTGTCTACCTCTACCTCCCCTCTCTCTCCCTCTGTGTTCTGAATGGGAGTGGTGGGTCTGTGCTAGTGAGCCTCCAGCTGCCCATCAGGAGGGTGAGGGGAGTAGTGGGTTAGATGAGGATGGGCTGCTAGTTTCCATGCCAACCTATAGAAGTCTCCAAAGCCTGGCACGGGGCAGACCATAAGTCCTCATCCTCCCTCCGGAAAGACGCCATGCTGAATGTAATCATGGGCTGGACTCAAGGTGTGACTGAGATGAACAGAAACCACTCTGTGTCTGGTAATAATAACAGTTTGGTGGGGGCTTGTATGTGTCCTATTATATGTGTGTGTCCTATTATATGTGTGTGTCCTTGTATGTGTCCTATTATGTACAAGTGGGTATTATATACCTGTGGGTATTGGAAGTGTATTTTTTGCATATCCCACCTCCCCTGAGACACCCTCGGAGAGTGGGGTCACGGCCAGGGTCAGCCATTATCAACGGTGACCTTTGGAGCAATTAGGGTTAAGTGCCTTGCTTAAGGGAACATCAGCAGATTTTTCACCTCATCGGCTCAGGGATTCAAACCCGGGACTTTTCTTACTGCCCCAACGCTATAATCGCTAGGCTGCCTGCCGCCCAGATGCATCTGTTATGGTTGTGCTGCTTGTGCATTGTGCATTTTGGACTCACCCCTTGTTACAAAGATGCAGAGTTGTTGAATCCAGCAGACTGTTTAGGGGACTGGTATTGAGTCAAGGATGAACCCAAATGAGGAGCCTTCCATTTTAAAAGTGGATAGCAAAGGCTAGTTTATAGTGACACCTCGATGCCTAGGTGTTCCACATGTTCTAGAAGACAGGGTGGAGGGGGGCATGACTCATTAATGCACTGGTCCAAACTGCCTGATTCCAGTGCTGCTGTACTTTTAGCTTTTGCATCAGGGCCATTAAACTCTGACAGGGAGGATAATGATGGATTCAACAGGCTGTAAACGCTCAGTACTCTTTTTCTCATTTTAATGTATTTAGATCACACTCCAGCCTTGCCAGAAATGCTATGTTAACTCAAATGTTATCCACTGACTGGGGGAGTTGTGGTAAGAGCAATGTAACAAGACAAAATGATCTTTAAATGAAAAAGGGGTTTTGGGGGTTGGAATATGGAGAAGAGTTTGAAGGTACCTGCCTAGATGGGACACACCTCACCTATACACTCAGAATGTTGTTGTCAAGATCAAAACAATGTTGGATGGGAGATGAATAGTTGTAGCTCAGAATGTTTTGCTACAGAAACGGTAATGATATAAAGTAGGCCAGAGTAAGAGCGACGTTTCCCACACCATTACTGAGGCGGGCCTCCGTTGCTTCCAACACAACAGGCTGCTGCAGTAGGTAATGGATAAGCATGACCAGAGTAAAAGCGAAACAGAAAAAAGCTTGTAAAGTGAATTTCAATTTTGGATTGATGGGAAGTGTGGGTGACGAGAAAGGATTGGAGCAGGTCTGATTAGAGGCCCAGCATTTGATGCTATCAGAATGATCTCACACGTACAGTAGAAATAATTCAGAAGATGCTATGACTCCCTGTCAGCTGCGTCTGACTCATCCCTGTAATTTTACTATACAGCAGTGAAACAATGGAACCAACCCAAGTGTTTACCAGCGTTGCCATTAGCCAATTGTTTCCTCATGCATGTCAGTGTATGACCAGATTTATCACAATGGTACCTCATTGCTCCTGTGTCAAAGGTCAGTAAACAGTGTGTTGCTGTGTGGGTTATAAGGGTTGCGTTTGGAGAGTACCATCATTACCTGCTATTGTAATCTCCAACTCAGCTTAGCCAAAAAGGAGCTGGCGCGTTCCACTGAATTTGCTCTCTAAATTTGACACAAGTTATTTGCATGGCTTGGTTCAGACAGGCTTCACACTTTGAATGAACAAAATGAATAAAAACGTGTTAACGTCTAGTTGTAGAACCACGTCAACAGCACCCTATGTGTCCATTCCACTTCCTCATGGTGAGACTACGGGACCAAATCTCACCTCACTATTTGCATTAAGACTCATAATTAGGGTTACAGTCACAGGGTCAGGTTCTCACCACGATCAGTAGCCTAATCTACTACTCACTCCCCTCCTGTGTTAGTAGCACCCAACTGAAATAAAGGTTGAGGTGATTTAGGAATTGTAAACAATTCATTCAATACTGTCAGAGAGTGTTTTTGGCTTTTGACACCATATCATTTGAATCTTCATCACCCTGTCTGTGGCTGTAACTGTCACTAACCGGCTGAGTTCTCCTGAGACCTACACGACTGAAGTGACAAGGCAGTGTTATGTGGGGAGACCAAGATTCTCTACCACCTAGTAGAATGCACTCAACCACTGTTTTTTAAAGGAAGTAGTACAAGAGTCAACCGTAGAGACAAGGGCTTGTTATGTCTGTCTACATATGAGAATACACTACCTCTATTTTTGTGAATGTGTTACCTCTACCTGTTGCTACAAGTTGGTGTCACTTGGCTGTGGCGTGCCACTGACAATTAGCTACTTCTATTATGTTTTAAAGATGTGAAGGGACTGGACAGGTGAAGATATATAAAGATGGTTCCACCAAGCATCTCAATAGGCTCAGGGGAGTTTTCCTTCTATTGCTTTTACCCATTACCTTCATCTCTGCAAACACTGATGTGATGGGGTCGACGAGGCCAGTGGCTGTTTTCAGTCCGGGCATGGCTCCAGGAACCTCACCTGGTATGAGCACCGTGTCTGAGAAGCCATCACTCAGTTGATCCACACAGATGGAGAGGGGCTGTGACTCACATGAACACGGTGACTCATACTGCTGATGTAGGACGACATTTGGATCGTGCTGGCACAATTCTCAGTGTGATTTATATAGACATACTGTATATTAGAAACTGAGGTGTTGGGAGTTATTAACACTTGAACATTATGCAAGTGTGTTGAAAATTCCCTTCATTTTTTAAGGCAGAATTAGTTTTGTTCCTAACACAGTGAATACAGAACGCCACACAACATGGACAGAGAGCTTAAAAGCAATTTGTTGTTGTCTTCATTCCTTTAGTTTGTCCTCAACTCAGTAAGAGCTGGGAGTGGGCATTGGTCAATACCCTAACCTGACAAAGGAGAAAGAGAGAGAGAGTGAGGGAGATCAACAGAGACGGAAGTCAGCCTCGTGGGTTCTATACTGCTTTTCCTTTTCAAGCACTGAGGAAAGTAATCTGTCATGCTGTTCGTTTCTCCGTGCTCACGTGGCGTCTCATTCCATTCTGCCTCTGGATCAAGGCACTTCTCCAAACATTAGATTTTTTTTCTGGAGCAGCTGTGTTTTTCTCTTCAAAAGCACAGTTAACGGTTGGCTCTCCCGCCCCCTGCCTCCCTCCCTGTCCTCACCTGTTCCTCTGTCCAACAAGAGCCAGAGACCGCTGCCAAGTCGTGGCTATGGGAGCATGGGAGGGGGTACAGGGGGTGTTACTGAGGCTATTTCTGTAGCTTTGATATCACCAGTGCATGTTGCCATGCTCCCATCCCTCCCACCTCACTGATAGCCGCCCAACGCTACTCCATGCAACTTTAATGAGATGGGCCCATACTGTATACCTTCCCTGGGTGATCTGATCTTTCTGGAGAAGAGAGATTGAGAGTATGTGGATTCACGTTTTAGTGCCTGAATGTCTCATCATTTATTCATGTAGTAGTTAGAGATGCTCGCTGAATCTGGTGGGCATCTTGATCTGTACAGATGTGGCTGAAACTTTTTGGATGCTCTAGAGCAGTGGTTCCCAAACTTTTTATAGTCCCGTACCCCTTCAAACGTTCAACCTCCAGCTGCGTACCCCCTCTAGCACCAGGGTCAGCTGCGTACCCCCTCTAGCACCAGGGTCAGCACACTCTCAAATGTTGTTTATTGCCATCATTGTAACCCTGCCACACACACACACACTATACAATACATTTATTAAACAAAGAATGAGTTTTTGTCACAACCTGGCTTGTGGGAAGTGACAAAGAGCTCGTATAGGACCAGGGCACAAATAATAATAATCAATAATTTTGCTCTTTATTTGTCCATCTTACATATAAAACCTTATTTGTTCACCGAACATTGTGAATATTTTTATTTTATTTATTTCACCTTTATTTAACCAGGTAGGCAAATTGAGAACACGTTCTCATTTACAATTGCGACCTGGCCAAGATAAAGCAAAACAGTTCGACACATACAACAACACATAGTTACACATGGAGTAAAACAAACATACAGTCAATAATACAGTGAAAAATAAGTCTATATACAATATGAGCAAGTGAGGTGAGATAAGGGAGGTGAAGGCAAACAAAATATATATATAAATAAATAAAAATATAAAAAGGCCATGGTGGCGAAGTAAATACAATATAGCAAGTAAAAAAAAGTAAAAAAAGTAGAGATAGTAGAGATAGAAAAAAGTAGAGATAGAAATAATGGGGTGCAAAGGAGCAAAATAAATAAATAAATAAATACAGTAGGTAAAGAGGTAGTTGTTTGGGCTAAATTATAGATGGGCTATGTACAGGTGCAGTAATCTATGAGCTGCTCTGACAGCTGGTGCTTAAAGCTAGTGAGGGAGATAAGTGTTTCCAGTTTCAGAGATTTTTGTAGTTCGTTCCAGTCATTGGCAGCAGAGAACTGGAAGGAGAGGCGGCCAAAGGAAGAATTGGTTTTGGGGGTGACCAGAGAGATATACCTGCTGGAGCGCGTGCTACAGCTATGGTGACCAGCGAGCTGAGATAAGGGGGGACTTTACCTAGCAGGGTCTTGTAGATGACCTGGAGCCAGTGGGTTTGACGACGAGTATGAAGCGAGGGCCAGCCAACGAGAGTGTACAGGTCGCAGTGGTGGGTAGTATATGGGGCTTTGGTGACAAAACGGATGGCACTGTGATAGACTGCATCCAATTTATTGAGTAGGGTTTTGGAGGCTATTTTGTAAATGACATCACCGAAGTCGAGGATTGGTAGGATGGTCAGTTTTACAAGGGTATGTTTGGCAGCATGAGTGAAGGATGCTTTGTTGCGGAATAGGAAGCCAATTCTAGATTTAACTTTGGATTGGAGATGTTTGATGTGAGTCTGGAAGGAGAGTTTACAGTCTAACCAGACACCTAGGTATTTGTAGTTGTCCACATATTCTAAGTCAGAGCCGTCCAGAGTAGTGATGTTGGACAGGCGGGCAGGTGCAGGCAGCGATCGGTTGAAGAGCATGCATTTAGTTTTACTTGTATTTAAGAGCAAATGGAGGCCACGGAAGGAGAGTTGTATGGCATTGAAGCTCGCCTGGAGGGTTGTTAACACAGTGTCAAAAGAAGGGCCAGAAGTATACAGAATAGTGTCGTCTGCGTAGAGATGGATCAGAGAATCACCAGCAGCAAGAGCGACATCATTGATGTATACAGAGAAGAGAGTCGGTCCAAGAATTGAACCCTGTGGCACCCCCATAGAGACTGCCAGAGGCCCGGACAACAGACCCTCCGATTTGACACACTGAACTCGATCAGAGAAGTAGTTGGTGAACCAGGCGAGGCAATCATTAGAGAAACCAAGGCTGTCGAGTCTGCCGATGAGGATGTGGTGGTTGACAGAGTCAAAAGCCTTGGCCAGGTCAATGAATACGGCTGCACAGTATTGTTTCCTATCGATGGCGGTTAAGATATCGTTTATGACCTTGAGCGTGGCTGAGGTGCACCCATGGCCAGCTCTGAAACCAGATTGCATAGTGGAGAAGGTATGGTGGGATTCGAAATGGTCGGTAATCTGTTTGTTGACTTGGCTTTCGAAGACCTTAGAAAGGCAGGGTAGGATAGATATAGGTCTGTAGCTGTTAGGGTCAAGAGTGTCCCCCCCCTTTGAAGAGGGGGATAACCGCAGCTGCTTTCCAATCTTTGGGAATCTCAGACGACACAAAAGAGAGGTTGAAAAGGCTAGTAATAGGGGTGGCAACAATTTCAGCAGATAGTTTTAGAAAGAAAGGGTCCAGATTATCTAGCCCGGCTGATTTGTAAGGGTCCAGATTTTGCAGCTCTTTCAGAACATCAGCTGACTGTATTTGGGAGAAAGAGAAATGGGGAAGGCTTGGGCGAGTAGCAGAGGGGAGGGCAGTGCTGTTGACCGGGGTAGGGGCAGCCAGGTGGAAAGCATGGCCAGCCATAGAAAAATGCTTATTGAAATTCTCAATTATAGTGGATTTGTCGGTGGTGACAGTGTTTCCTATCTTCAGTGCAGTTGGAAGAAAGGCAGGGTAGGATATCTCACCACAGGTTAATGAGAAGGGTGTGCTTGAAAGGATGCACATAACTCTGCAATGTTGGGTTGTATTGGAGAGAGTCTCAGTTTTAAATCATTTGTGCCTGTATTTAGTTTTCATGCTAATGAGGGCCGAGAATCAACTCTCAAATAGGTACGTGGTTGCAAAGGGCATCCGTGTCCCAAGGCAGGATACTCTGAGCGCAGCCCAATCCAGAAATCTGGCAGGCTTCTGATTAAATAAAATTTTCACAGAACCGCTTGTTGCAATTTCGAAGAGGCTGGAGGCAGGGTATGAAAGGGGTAACGAATCCAGTTGTTTGTGTCATTCGCTTTGGGAAAGTACCTGCGTAATTGCACACCCAACTCACTTATGTGCTTCGCTAAATCACATTTGACATTGTCCGTAAGCTTGAGTTCATTTGCACAGAAAAAATCATACAATGATGGAAAGACCTGTGTGTTGTCCTTGTTAATGCAGACAGAGAAGAGCTCTTCTTAATCATAGCCTCAATTTTGTCCCGCACATTGAATATAGTTGCTGAGAGTCCCTGTAATCCCTCCTAGATTCAGATCATTCAGCCTAGAAAAAACTTCACCCAGATAGGCCAGTCGTGTGAGAAACTTGTCATCATGCAAGCGGTCACACAAGTGAAAATTATGGTCAGTAATAAAGTTTAAGCTTGTCTCTCAATAAAAAAAAAACTTGTCATTACTTTGCCCCTTGATAACCAGCGCTTCCCATATTATTGCATAGTGCATAAAATACAGGGGCCTTGCTTTAACAAAGTTAACCATTTTCACTGTAGTGTCCAAAACGTATTTCAAGCTGTCAGGCTTTCCCTTGGCAGCAAGAGCCTCTCGGTGGATGCTGCAGTGTACCCAAGTGGCGTCGGGAGCAAATGCTTGCACGCGCGTTACCACTCCACTATGTCTCCCTGTCATGGATTTTGCACCATCAGTACCGATACCAAAACAACTTGACCACCAAAGTCCATTTGATGTCACGAAGCTGTCCAGTACTTTAAAAATATCCTCTCCTGTTGTCCTGGTTTCCAGTGGTTTGCAGAAGAGGATGTCTTCCTTGACCCCTATAAACGTAATGGACATATACCAGGAGCTGTGCCAGGCCCGCCACGTCTGTTGACTCATCCAGCTGTAACGCATAGAATTCACTGGCTTGTATGCGAAGCAGTAATTGTTTCAAAACATCTCTTGCAATGTCACTGATGCGTCGTGAAACAGTGTTTTTTGATGAAGGCATTGTCTGTATAGTTTTTTTGGCCTTTTACCCCAGCATTGTCCCAGCCATATCCGCGGCAGAAGCAAGAATTAGGTGCTCCACAATAGTATGGGGCTTGCCTGTCCTAGCCACTCAGTAGCTCACCATATAAGATGCTTCTAGTCCCTTCTTATTAATGGTATCTGTTGCTTTTATACATGTCTTGCTACTCGAAAATCGTCTTAATTCTCGCTCAAAAAACTCCTGTGGCTTATTTTTCAAATTGGCATGTTAGTTTCTAAATGTCTGCGCAAGAGTGAAGGCTTCATTGAGTTGTGAGAGATTACTTTTGCACATATAACACACTGTGGCTGTGGAAAGGCACAATTCCCAATATAAGTGAACCCCAAGTCAATGTAGTTCTCATCATATTTGTGCCTCTTCAATGGTCCAACGTCCCTGTCCCTAGAATTACTGATGCTAGTGTTGGATGTGCTCGTGGAAGGAGAACAACTTGTGTCGTCGACAGGTGCAGGTGTAGTACTGCTGGTAGTAGCAGTACTACCAGTAGAGCTGGTATGTGTCTCTATGGACACTGGCCTTACTTTTTTTAACCATATATAAATTTTTCAAGCAAACGGAACGAGCAGCAGCTACGTTTTGCTAGATACGGACCGTTAGTGGAATCCCCGTGAGAGAGTAACGGTTAATGTGATTGGATGTTAATTATTTGACTAGGCTACCTGTATTTGACATTGTGTTGTTATTTCGCTGAACACTCAGGCAACTGGTTACTCAACTGGTTACTCAGACAAGAAAAAAACTCAAAATATAAAATATATAGCCCCGTTGGAAAATATAAATGGACTGTTTGAAAATGTGAATCACATAAATATACTTTTTAAAATGTGAATCACTGTTTGAAAATGTGAATCATAGTTTTATATGGCGCACCCCCGACAACATTGCGTACCCCAATTTGGGAAAACCTGTTCTAGAGAATCTCCCCTGGAGGCAGCTGGTGTGAAACAGAGTCCATGTATGTGTCCTCATAAACCATGATTTACATAGACACTGGGCCAGAGAGCTTAAAGGGTCCCTACTTTTCAGAGGCGATTATACCATGAATGCACATCGTCACTGTCATCATCCTCGATTGATCACCGTCTCAGTCAAGATTAGTCTTGCATCAAGTGTTGGTTGAAGTCAGGAAACTCCTGGGATTAGTCAGGATACTCCTGGGATTAGTCAGGATACTCCTGGGATTAGTCAGGATACTCCTGGGATTAGAATATATAAAATACAACACCTATACAGGGAACTATAATGTTCCCCTGGGGAGATGAATGCACCAATTACAGGGCTAGCCTCATAGGCTCCACCTCCACCCAGTACCATGAGGTGATCCTCTGTAACTCTATCAGTAGCTTGTAACACCAGGCGAGTGGGTTCCCTTCTTGGGGCCATCTGTAAGTCACTCTGGATAAAAGCTTCTGCTACGTGGCATATATTGTTATATATTATGTGGAATAATGCTTGTAAATACACAGAGGGAAAATGCATGATTCCATCATGTACAGTCAAGATGCAGGGAATTCAGTTTTTTCAACCCAAGCACTGGCCCTTTAACCTGAAGGGAACTCACCCGATGAGTGATTATAGGGTATTGGCTGCACTTTGGTGAAACTGGGGATGGTGATTAGTGGTTACATGATACATAATCTGATGTGTTTCAGGCCTGCTTGTGACCTCACAGATATACTTTATACCACTGGAAAACATGTATCATATATGATCATGAGTGGTAGGAGAGAGATCCACAATATGCTGTTTTTATTAATCAGTATCATTGGGGGATATTTTGGAGGGGCCTCATCCTTTTGGAAAGTGTTACCTTGAAAAGGGATGCCCTTACTTTAATCTCAATGCAATACATAAGAGCTGTTAATTATTCACCACACCCCCCCAATACGCAACGGAAAATGTCCCCCGTAGTTTTGTCGGCACAGCACGTCCTCATCCAAAATTAGCACCGGCATCTTTTGTGTGGCGAGCACTTGGGTTTCTTGTTGAAGGTCTATGTATAGCCAGGGCCAAGACTTGGAATAGCTGAATGCGACAAAGAGCCTCCAACAAAGCCGGACAAGATGGCGTTTTGAGATCCGTTTCTTCCTAGGCAGGTATCAGGGCCACCGAACACAGGGCTTTGTTGTTTTTCCACCTCTGGACTTTAATGGCTGGTCTTGAAATAGGGCCTCCTTCACAAAAGAGTCCAAACCAAGCTTGACGGGGGGACTATGTGTTCTCCATGTTCCTTGGCGAAAAGATATAGGCTCCAAGCTTAACAAACACACTGTTTGGTTATCACCTACTTGTGACACGTCACGTGAGCAGAGTTCGGCTCAGGTTCTGGCTCTGTTGAGGCTACATCAGATAGGCTTCTCCTCAGAGGATACCCTGGTCTGTCTTGACACTAGCCGAGGTCACCTAGCCTCAACGAGTCTCCTCCTGCCCTGACCCCTAAACCCAGCTAAAACAGTATTAATATATCTCCTGCCCTGACCACTAAACCCATCTGAAACAGTATTAATATATCTCCTGTCCTGACCACTAAACCCATCTGAAACAGTATTAATATATCTCCTGTCCTGACCACTAAACCCATCTGAAACAGTATTAATATATCTCCTGTCCTGACCACTAAACCCATCTGAAACAGTATTAATATATCTCCTGTCCTGACCACTAAACCCATCTGAAACAGTATTAATATACAGGTATCTCCTGCCCTGACCCCTAAACCCTACTGAAACAGTATTAATATATCTCCTGCCCTGACCCCTAAACCCTACTGAAACAGTATTAATATATCTCCTGCCCTGACCACTAACCCCATCTGAAACAGTATTAATACATCTCCTGTCCTGACCAATAAACCCATCTGAAACCGTATTAATATATCTCCTGTCCTGACCACTAAACCCATCTGAAACAGTATTAATATATCTCCTGCCCTGACCACTAAACCCATCTGAAACAGTATTAATATACAGGTATCTCCTGTCCTGACCACTAAACCCTACTGAAACAGTATTAATACATCTCCTGTCCTGACCAATAAACCCATCTGAAACAGTATTAATATATCTCCTGTCCTGACCACTAAACCCATCTGAAACAGTATTAATATATCTCCTGTCCTGACCACTAAACCCATCTGAAACAGTATTAATATACAGGTATCTCCTGTCCTGACCACTAACCCCATCTGAAACAGTATTAATACATCTCCTGTCCTGACCACTAAACCCATCTGAAACAGTATTAATATATCTCCTGCCCTGACCACTAAACCCATCTGAACCAGTATTAATATACTGGTATCTCCTGTCCTGACCACTAAACCCAACTGAAACAGTATTAATATACAGGTATCTCCTGCCCTGACCCCTAAACCCTACTGAAACAGTATTAATATATCTCCTGTCCTGACCACTAAACCTAACTGAACCAGTATTAATATACAGGTATCTCCTGTCCTGACCACTAAACCCTACTGAAACGGTATTAATATATATCCTGTCCTGACCACTAAACCTAACTGAACCAGTATTATGTGACACTCCCTCCTCTCTCCCATTCTATCCAGTAGGTTCAGACATTGCTGACTTGCAATATGCTGCCTTTGAGTTCTAAGAAGAGTGACAATGTTGGCCTGACCACTGCGTTCTGGAGGCACCTCTGAGAGGGAAGAAGAGTGTAGAGTCAAAGTTGACTGGACTAGCGTTGGCATTGCCCTGCTACCTATCCTGTCCTGCTGTCTCCCAGGCCAGGCATGCGTCCAGCCATGCGTGTGTCCTACAGCTTCTGCACAGTTTGGTCAGTCTCTATCCTGCTCCACTAATGGAAATTGATTGCCACTTAGCGAGGGCCTAGTTGTGTTGAGGGGTCAAGGGACGTCAGCGCAGGTCCTGCTGTGCGCTGGGAACCAGTTGAGAGAGAGGCTTTCTGACAGTAAACCAACCAGGGTGATGTTTGAGGCATAGCACGGTCACACCAATTCTGGTCTTCTCCCTCCTGAAATCATACAGTGGACAGTAACAGGGTGTCTCTCCACTCAACCACAGGAAGTCATAGAAGATGACAAGGTGACATGGTCATCATCATAGCTTGATGTGAGACTTCCCCAGAGTCCTGTGACTTAAAGGTGTCAGAATGAATGTGACAAGATTTGCATTTTCATCAGCAGAAGAGAGAGGAAAGAACTGGTGTCTGTGAATAGACAGTGTGGTGAATAGACAGTATGGAGGATAGACAGTGTGGTGGATAGACAGTATGGTGGATAGACAGTATGGTGGATAGACAGTGTGGTGGGTAGACAGTGTGGTGAATAGACAGTATGGTGGATAGACAGTGTGGAGGATAGACAGTATGGTGGATAGACAGTATGGTGGTTAGACAGTGTGGTGGATAGACAGTGTGGTGGATAGACAGTATGGTGGATAGACAGTGTGGTGGATAGACAGTGTGGTGAATAGACAGTGTGGTGGATAGACAGTATGGAGGATAGACAGTATGGTGAATAGACAGTGTGGTGGATAGACAGTGTGGTGGATAGACAGTGTGGTGGATAGACAGTGTGGTGGATAGACAGTGTGGTGGATAGACAGTATGGTGAATAGACAGTGTGGTGGATAGACAGTGTGGTGAATAGACAGTGTGGTGGATAGACAGTGTGGTGGATAGACAGTGTGGTGGATAGACAGTGTGGTGGATAGACAGTGTGGTGGGTAGACAGTATGGTGGATAGACAGTATGGTGGATAGACAGTGTGGTGGATAGACAGTATGGTGGATAGACAGTGTGGTGGATAGACAGTATCATGCATACAGTCTGTGGTTATCAGTCCCAGACACTGTCACAGAGAAAGAGGAAGACAGACTCAAGTCTGGCTTTGTGGCTCTGAGCTCCAACATCACATTGGCTCAGGACCCCCCCCCCCCCCTCCCTGATGAGGAGTGACAAAGTGTGTGTGGAGGGGGGATTAAAACCAAAGTGAGTGTCAGCGCTGAGGGGGACATGTGTTGGGAGGGAGGGGGTTGGCCGAGGGTTATGATATCTCCCAAAACCTTCTGTCGGGTGCCATCTACTCTTTCAATCCTAAACCCACAGCCCAACTCACCCACCCACCCAGGGCCACAACACATCTCCCAACAGCGGTGCCGTATAGCTGAAATCTAATCCTTTGTAAACACTTTAAATCACCCAAATGTATCATGTTTATGCAATAACCATTTCTGTTTTTGAATTGTTATTCCTGTCTGAAAGCACAAATAAGTATTCTTATAAACCATTTTCTAAGTACATGTATTCATATTTTTCCTGCCTGGCTGTCTGACCATTAGCGTACCAGCTAGATAACTAACAGATATCTGCCTTGTCTCAATGCAAACAGCCCTTTTGATTGTTCTACGGAAGCGTTTCTCAAACTCGGTTCTCGGGACCCCAAGCCACAAAGCCAGACTTGAGTCTGTCTTCCTCTTTCTCTGTGACAGTGTCTGGGACTGATAACCACAGACTGTATGCATGATACTGTCTATCCACCATACTGTCTATCCACCATACTGTCTACCCACCATACTGTCTATCCACCATACTGTCTATCCACCATACTGTCTACCCACCACACTGTCTATCCACCATACTGTCTATCCACCACACTGTCTACCCACCACACTGTCTATCCACCATACTGTCTATCCACCACACTGTCTACCCACATTTACATTTACATTTAAGTCATTTAGCAGACGCTCTTATCCAGAGCGACTTACAAATTGGAAAGTTCATACATATTCATCCTGGTCCCCCACCACACTGTCTATCCACCATACTGTCTATCCACCACACTGTCTATCCGCCACACTGTCTATCCACCATACTGTCTATCCACCATACTGTCTATCCACCACACTGTCTATCCACCATACTGTCTATTCACCATACTGTCTATCCACCACACTGTCTATCCACCACACTGTCTATCCACCACACTGTCTATCCACCACACTGTCTATTCACCACACTGTCTATCCACCACACTGTCTATCCACCACACTGTCTATTCACCACACTGTCTATCCACCACACTGTCTATCCACCACACTGTCTATTCACCACACTGTCTATCCACCACACTGTCTATTCACCACACTGTCTATCCACCACACTGTCTATCCACCACACTGTCTATTCACCATACTGTCTATTCACCACACTGTCTATCCACCACACTGTCTATTCACCACACTGTCTATTCACCACACTGTCTATTCACCACACTGTCTATCCACCACACTGTCTATCCACCATACTGTCTACCCACCACACTGTCTATCCACCATACTGTATATCCACCACACTGTCTATCCACCACACTGTCTACCCACCACACTGTCTATTCACCACACTGTCTATCCACCATACTGTCTACCCACCACACTGTCTATTCACCATACTGTCTATTCACCACACTGTCTATTCACCATACTGTCTATCCACCACACTGTCTATTCACCACACTGTCTATCCACCACACTGTCTATTCACCACACTGTCTATCCACCATACTGTCTATCCACCACACTGTCTATTCACCACACTGTCTATTCACCACACTGTCTATCCACCACACTGTCTATCCACCACACTGTCTATTCACCATACTGTCTATTCACCATACTGTCTATTCACCACACTGTCTATCCACCACACTGTCTATTCACCACACTGTCTATTCACCACACTGTCTATTCACAATACTGTCTATTCACCATACTGTCTATTCACCACACTGTCTATCCACCATACTGTCTATCCACCATACTGTCTATTCACCACACTGTCTATTCACCACACTGTCTATCCACCACACTGTCTATTCACCACACTGTCTATTCACCACACTGTCTATCCACCACACTGTCTATTCACCACACTGTCTATTCACCACACTGTCTATTCACCACACTGTCTATCCACCACACTGTCTATCCACCATACTGTCTACCCACCACACTGTCTACCCACCACACTGTCTATCCACAATATTGTCTATCCACCACACTGTCTATCCACCACACTGTCTATCCACCACACTGTCTATCCACCACACTGTCTATCCACCATACTGTCTACCCACCACACTGTCTACCCACCACACTGTCTATCCACAATATTG
Source organism: Salvelinus fontinalis (assembly GCF_029448725.1). Lineage (NCBI taxonomy): Eukaryota > Metazoa > Chordata > Actinopteri > Salmoniformes > Salmonidae > Salvelinus > Salvelinus fontinalis. The sequence goes on along the minus strand of NW_026600640.1, from coordinate 132,924 downwards.
TCTATCCACCACACTGTCTATCCACCACACTGTCTATCCACCACACTGTCTATTCACCACACTGTCTATTCACCACACTGTCTATTCACCACACTGTCTATCCACCACACTGTCTATCCACCATACTGTCTACCCACCACACTGTCTACCCACCACACTGTCTATCCACAATATTGTCTATCCACCACACTGTCTATCCACCACACTGTCTATCCACCACACTGTCTATCCACCACACTGTCTATCCACCACACTGTCTATCCACAATACTGTCTATTCACCATACTGTCTATTCACCACACTGTCTATTCACCACACTGTCTATCCACCATACTGTCTATCCACCACACTGTCTATCCACCATACTGTCTATTCACCATACTGTCTATCCACCACACTGTCTATCCACCATACTGTCTATTCACCACACTGTCTATTCACCACACTGTCTATTCACCACACTGTCTATTCACCACACTGTCTATTCACCACACTGTCTATCCACCATGCCCCTAACACTACATCTTATTCAAATGATCAAAGCTTGATGATTAGTTGATCATTTGATCATCAATCAGCTGTGTAGTATTAGGGCAAAAACCAAAAGGTGCACCTCTGGGGGTCCCCAGGACCGAGTTTGGGAAACCCTGTTGTAAGGAGTGTGTATGGCTCCACCAAGGTTCAGAAAACTGAAATCACGAGAGGCAGCGAGCGGTATGTTGACTCACTGAGGCACCTTTATGTACCAAAGTTTAACAATATTTTAATTTAGTCTTTTGTACGCCCAATAAAACTTTTAACTTTATGGGGTGGATGGCTGTCATGTCATCACACTGTCCCATGATAGACGGTCCCGTGGGGGTTGTGTCATAGGCCCACAGCTGTGCCCCATGTGGCAACTGGCTGCCCCGGACCTGAACTCACATTGCCACCATGCCACCTGGGAGGGTTAAGATGGTGACACTTTACTGGTGACCTCTTACAAACCTAGGGCCATATAAAATCTGTGATGCGGAGAACGTGGACGGAATCACGGAATCCAGACATTTAACCATAATTCAACGATGTTCAAACATTTATTGAACTTAGTAGGATATCAATTACATTTGCCCAAGTTTATCATAAGACATTAACAGACTGCATCAGTGATTCGTATTTCCTGCAACTTCCTGAATAGGCAACGAGAAATGCCCCTGTCTGTGTATGTGAGGTGAGCACATCTACCTCTTTGTGTAGCGGTTAGCGATGATGCTAATGAAAACAGTCTTCTGGTAGATGGAAAGGCTTTCCCAAAAAACTTCTCAATTAAATGTTAACTACAAAGTAGCCTATGCTGACCTGGCAGAATTATATAATTATTATTTTCATAAATCCAGTGGGTATTTGTTTAGCAAACTCTACCATCATATGTGTGCTACAAAAACATGCTAAACAACAGACTCTTGCTAGGTGTACACTTGAATTAAAGGGTAACTATAATCCAAAATCTAATCTTCTCAAATTTTTCCCAGACCTCAAAAGTGGTCTCCTGATGTGGTTTAAGCATTGTTGTGGACAGACACAAAGCCGTGTCTGACCTTAATCCAATTAGCTGTTGTGTTGTCACTGGGTGCTGCCTGTTCAGCCTATTGCCTTTGTCCTGGGATGTGTTTGGTGGTGGGGTGGGTGCGGGGTGGGGGCGGGGGACGTCAGATTAATAACACAAGTTATTAACAACAGGGAACAGGAGGGAGTTTGTGTCTAGGAAGGGTTGAGGGTTGGGGCTTATTGTGCACGTTGTGATTAGTCCAGCATGTTCCGGACCGGTTGTGTCCTTCAAGAATTGATGGCCTCCTGCCCTATCTGCACCCTGCAGCGTTATTGGATGACTGCCTTTGTTTCTATTTTAGTGACTTCGTGCCTGCTAACTCCGCCTTTACACCATACAGCCTCACACATCACATGGGAGACGTCCTTTATCTCTCTCACAGTTTTCAGGGACACAGAATACACTATTACAGTTCATACAGTTCATTCTGTTGAAGTTGACGTCTGTATTGGAGTCTTAGCTTTCTGTTCAACATCTCCATCTATCTACTGTGTCTATCTGAAACATCTCCATCTATCTAATGTGTCTATCTGAAACATCTCAATCTGTCCATTTGTCTATCTGAAACATCTCAATCTGTCCATTGTGTCTATCTGAAACATCTCAATCTGTCCATTGTGTCTATCTGAAACATCTGCAACTGTCCATTGTGTCTATCTGAAACATCTTCTATTGTGTCTATCTGAAACATCTTTCCATTGTGTCTATCTGAAACATCTGTCCATTGCATCTATCTGAAACATCTCCATCTGTCCATTGCATCTATCTGAAACATCTCCATCTGTCCATTGTGTCTATCTGAAACATCTGAAACATCTGTCCATTGTGTCTATCTGAAACATCTGAAACATCTGTCCATTGTGTCTATCTGAAACATCTGAAACATCTGTCCATTGTGTCTATCTGAAACATCTGAAACATCTGTCCATTGTGTCTATCTGAAACATCTGTCCATTGCATCTATCTGAAACATCTCCATCTGTCCATTTTGTCTATCTGAAATATCTGAAACATCTGTCCATTGTGTCTATCTGCAGGTGAAGGATGAGAAGAAGATCCAGGAGGTGGTTGACCTGACGGATTACGAGCGTTCTGAGGAGCTCCGCAAGGCCAAGAGCCGCAGCAAGAAGAACCACAGCAAGTTCACCCTGCTGCGCTCCAGAACCCCAGGCAACACGGTGGGTCCACAGGAAGTGTCCACAAGAACCCAGATCTAGAACCTTGGAAAGAGCAAACCTGTATCCTCAAAGTACTGTACCACAATAGCAACACAATCAATACTTACATCTTAAACACAATGTTGAGATGAGTTTCACGGTGCTGTAGCCAGACATTAACATAGTCAGATCAGTTACAGCAGCCAGATTGATTGACAGGCTGATTGACACTCACCTGACCCGGCTTGCCAGACTGGGCCACCACCCTGTACACCCTGTCCTTAGTCATTAGCCATGATCCCCTTTGACTCTACTTAGCTCCTCCCACCTCTGTCTCTGCCCAGAGACACTGTCCTCCCTCCCTCTGTTCCCTCCCTCCTTCTGTTCCCTCCTTCCTTCTGTTCCCTCCCTTTCACAGGGACATTGTGTTCCAGACTCGCCACACCTCCAACTCCTACACCCAGTATATGATCGCCAACGCTGATGGACAGACTAACTTGAGAAACAGAGTGAAAGTGTCAAATTCCCAATGCTTGTAGACCATTTGAAATCTGACAGTTTGCCAGTCCAGTTCACCTTTGAAACATGGAAAGGCTCTTCTGGTGAGGCAGTGATTCCCCCATGAGCCCTACACACACTAGGGATGGGGATTTGACGGGTTTTTTTATGTTCGAGTACTCAAATCCGTTTTTTTTAATAATATGTAGAACACAAGACCCCCGCTGGAAAAAAGATGTGTCCATTTATCTATAGACATAACCTGTATGACCCTTGGCTTGGTTTCTTTTCTGTTGTGCCCTGCAAATGCACATATACAAATGGAACACTAACATGGTCTCCAAGTCCTGTTCAGGCAGCCACAAAGCACAATCCACCAAATAGTTTTACAGTAATTGACACAAATGTAATCTCTGGTTAAAGGTCATGCATTGACTTCCGTTCCAGTACTCCATTACTCATACCCATCCCTAACACACACATGCACTCACAAAGTGGCGCACACACACGCACACACACGCACACATACACCATCTGCAGGCTCTCCCAGAACCCCCAGAGCAGCAGGAGGATAGGGTATCACGTTGGGTTGTCAGGTCAGGAAGCTTGTGTTTCAGCACACAGACAGACACAGACTGAGAGTGATTCTCAGAGTCTCCACACAGCTGCAGTTTCCTGTAGCCTCAGTGGGAGAAAGAGCGCCATATGGTCATATCTGTGTGTGAATGTGTGCGTGAGTGATATGGGTTTCTGTAATGGTACCTATATGAAAGGTATCCCTTACAGATGGTTGACTGAGAACTATGCATGTTAGGATTTTCAACACCCCCTTCATGCTCAGTTACACAATATTGTGCAAGGCCCTGGCTTCTTACATTCCCTCTCTCTCTCTCGTTTGTGTCTGTCAGGTCCCTAACCTGGTGTTCCTGGCTGTTAGTCCAGAGGAGAAGGAGTCCTGGATAAACGCCTTAAATGGAGCAATCACCAGATCCAAGAACAGCATCCTGGATGAGGTGAGACACACCCCTCGGTGTTCCTTCTCATCTTCCTCTCTCTCTCTCTCTCTTATAAACAACACTTCATCTGTCACATGGCCAATTGCAAGAGGATATCTTACTGAATGCACTTTTGAGGAATGGAATCCATTGACCCGCCCCTCATTCACACACACCCTCATGACCCGACACTAAACTCCCACAGCATGTTGACATGTATAAAGTGCTTCAGAAATAGAAGGACCTGTTATAGTATCTTACATTCTATCTTCAACTGGTTTCCTGATGAGGGCATTTTCTGGGTTTCAGTCTAGTGTAGTGTAGATGAAATGACCTCTATAAAGAAGAGAGACAGGTGGTGACAGATGTGACAGTCTTCTAGCTGAGGCTGCTGATCAAAGGATTCCCTCTCTGTTTGGGGATGATGGGATGGATCCTTCATCCCTCCTTCTCACCGCAGGTCAATCGCCCTGATGACATCAATAGACAGACGGTAGGGGAGCAGCTTGATGTGAAATAACATGTACACACACTAAAACACACATATACATTCACACACACACACACACTGAGCTTTTATGCATTTAACGCATCGTGTCAACACCACCCTTATATAAGGCCACAACACACACATTTGACATAATCCACAAACACACACACATGGATGGACACATGCACATACACACTGATGCACGAAAGCACACGCATGCACACACACACGCACCCTATCACACAGCTATAGATGGCCCAAATTGTACAGGTCCCTATTACACAGCTATAGATGGCCCAAACTGTACAGGTCCCTATCACACAGCTATAGATGGCCCAAACTGTACAGGTCCCTATCACACAGCTATAGATGGCCCAAACTGTACAGGTCCCTATCACACAGCTATAGATGGCCCAAACTGTACAGGTCCCTATCACACAGCTATAGATGGCCCAAACTGTACCGGTCCCTATCACACAGCTATAGATGGCCCAAACTGTACAGGTCCCTATCACACAGCTATAGATGGCCCAAACTGTACATGTCCCTATCACACAGCTATAGATGGCCCAAACTGTACATGTCCCTATCACACAGCTAAAGATGGCCCAAACTGTACATGTCCCTATCACACAGCTATAGATGGCCCAAACTGTACATGTCCCTATCACACAGCTATAGATGGCCCAAACTGTACATGTCCCTATCACACAGCTATAGATGGCCCAAACTGTACAGGTCCCTATCACACAGCTATAGATGGCCCAAACTGTACATGTCCCTATCACACAGCTATAGATGGCCCAAACTGTACATGTCCCTATCACACAGCTATAGATGGCCCAAACTGTACATGTCCCTATCACACAGCTATAGATGGCCCAAACTGTACAGGTCCCTATCACACAGCTATAGATGGCCCAAACTGTACATGTCCCTATCACACAGCTATAGATGGCCCAAACTGTACATGTCCCTATCACACAGCTAAAGATGGCCCAAACTGTACATGTCCCTATCACACAGCTATAGATGGCCCAAACTGTACATGTCCCTATCACACAGCTATAGATGGCCCAAACTGTACAGGTCCCTATCACACAGCTATAGATGGCTCAAACTGTACATGTCCCTATCACACAGCTATAGATGGCCCAAACTGTACAGGTCCCTATCACACAGCTATAGATGGGAGAAGCAGAAGCACTCTCACAATGACTATCCAAATCCATGACATCACTGTTAAAGAAACAGAAGGAATACAACATTGAGCTACTTTCACATCAAATAAAATACAATTAGAGGACAAATGGTCAGGTGTGTGGATGGACTCGGAACAACAGCACCAGCACTGTGAGAGATATCAATTACCTCCAGGGCTCCAGTGTCTCTGCTGCTGAATAGCCTGATGACATCAGAGACGGGATTCACTCTTCCACCAGGATGGGGTTTCATTGCTCTCAACTGTAGGGTTATCACAGGTGGAGTCCTACATGATGGTACACACGTACTGTAGATCTATGTTGATAAACCAGCATTGAATTGCAATACAACATTGGTTGAAAGTGTTGTATACACATAATGTATGTGTATAATAGCGAACCTAGTGCCCTTAAATACACCCTTATTTTTATTTTTATTTAACCTTTATTTAACTCGGCAAATCAGTTAAGAACAAATTGTTATTTACAATGACGGCCTAGGAACAGTGGGTTAACTGCCTTGTTCAGGGGCACTTCTACTGAACACAGTACCCTGACAAGACAGTCACATGATTGGATGGCGTTTTAAATCATCCTCAAAAACTCTCTTCAATCTGTGGAAAAATATCACAGTCTGCCGATATGGACAGCCCCATCAAGAGGATCCTCCTGGATGATGTATTTTGGGAGAGAGTGGTAAGCAGTCTGAAACTCCTGAAACCTATAGCAGTAGCCATTGCACGGAAAAATATATATATTTAACCTTTATTTAACTAGGCAAGTCAGTTAAGAACAAATTCTTATTTTATATTTTATTTCACCTTTATTTAACCAGGTAGGCCAGTTGAGAACAAGTTCTCATTTACAACTGCAACCTGGCCAAGATAAAGCAAAGCAGTGCGACACAAACAACAACACAGAGTTACACATGGAATAAACAAACGCACAGTCAATAACACAATAGAAAAAATCTATATACAGTGTGTGCAAATGAGGTAAGATTAGGGCGGTAAGGCAATAAATAGGCCGTAGTGGCGAAGTAATTACAATTTAGCAATTAAACACGGGAGTGATAGATGTGCAGAAGATGAATGTGCAAGTAGAGCTACTGGGGTGCAAAGGAGCAACAACAAAAAAATAACAATATGGGGATGAGGTAGTTGGATGGGCTATTTACAGATGGGCTGTGTACAGGTGCAATGATCTGTGAGCTGCACTGATAGCTGATGCTTAAAGTTAGTGAGGGAGATATGAGTCTCCAGCTTCAGTGATTTTTGCAATTCGTTCCAGTCATTGGCAGCAGAGAACTGGGAATTTATTTACAATGACGGCCTACACCGGCCAAACCTGGACGACGCTGGGCCAATTGTGCACCGCCCGATGGGACTCTCAATCACAGCTGGTAGTGATGCAGCCTGGATAGCTAACCTAGTGCTCTTAACTGCACACATATGCTGGTGATCTCCATCTTTTCTCGTTCCACCTGATAATGTAATGGCTAGAAGCTTTCAGATCCAATTGACAATTATGACGTTGATATTAGACATAAAATCCCAGCGGATAAAATATTACATGTTGCTTAGTCCCACTAGCCAGTGAATAAACTACACTCCAGCTGAACTCACTTCATCAGTGGAGACGGTGTTATCACTAGATGACAGTACAGACGTGTTGGTCATCAGTGTAGCTATAGGTTAGCTATAGGTTATCTATAGGATAGCTATAGGTTAGCTATAGGTTATCTATAGGTTAGCTATAGGTTAGCTATAGGACTGAACTCACTTCATCAGTGGGGACGGTGTTATCACTAGATGACAGTACAGACGTGTTGGTCATCAGTGTAGCTATAGGTTAGCTATGGGTTAGCTATAGGTTAGCTAAAGGTTATCTATAGGGCTGAACTCACTTCATCAGTGGAGACGGTGTTATCACTAGTTAACAGTGCAGACGTGTTGGTCGTCAGTGTAGCTATAGGTTAGCTATAGGTTGTCTATAGGTTAGCGGCCTGTTTCCCAAGGCATTATGCAAATTGTTGTGGCCCATTTGGCCCAGTGAGTCACATGCCTGTACATGATCAATCCATGATTAGGCCGATAATACTGATCAATAAACTACCCAACCCACTCCGACACAAACACAGCCCTCAGGCTAATGTGAAAGCATGTCAATCCCCTCACTCCACATGTGACTGTTCCATTATCTCTCTCTCTCTCTCTCTCTCTCTCTCTCTCTCTCTCTCTCTCTCTACCTCTCTCTCTCTCTCTACCTCTCTCTCTCTCTCTCTCTCTCTCTCTACCTCTCTCTCTCTATACCTCTCTCTCTCTCCCCCCTCTCTCTCTCTCTCTCTCTCTCTCTCTCTCTCTCTCCCCTCTCTCTCTCTCCCCTCTCTCTCTCTCTCTCTCTCTCTCTCTCTCCCCTCTCTCTCTCCCCTCTCTCTCTCTCTCTCTCTCTCCCCTCTCTCTCTCTCTCTCTCTCTCCCCTCTCTCTCTCTCTCTCTCTCCCCTCTCTCTCTCTCTCTCTCTCTCTCTCTCTCTCTCTCTCTCTCTCTCTCCCCTCTCTCTCTCCCCTCTCTCCCTCTCTCTCTCTCTCTCCTCTCTCTCTCTCTCCCCTCTCTCTCTCTCTCTCTCTCTCTTTCATCTTTTTTTTATCTCTTTCTTTCAGGTCATGGTTGAGGATGAAAACCTTCTGTCCCATCTCACACGGGACAGGGCTAAGATCCCTCACACACGGCGCCTGCCTACACGAGGACACATCATGGCTGTGGTAGGTATCCTGCTTCTCCTGGCCTGTCTTGTCTTAGCCCTCCTTATTACCACAACGGCTGGTTGGAGACAATTCCAACTCGGTCAATTGAGCTTTAATTCAATGAGTCAGTTGGACATGGTAATGATCAAACTACTTTCAACTGGAATTTTACATAAGTTTAATCCAATTCATTTCCTAACTTAACTAAATCACAATGGGCCTTACCCTGATCTCAGTGTTTTTCACTGTGTCTAATATCACTAACAGACTGTTTCTCCTTGCTCCGTGTCCAGGCCTCCACTTCTACCTCTGACGGCATGTTAACCCTTGACCTGATCCAGGAGGAGGACAGCCCCAGCACAGACGGCCAGGACACCTGTGACAAGAGCTTCCGGGCCAACCTGGACAAATCCACTCAGCTCGACTGCCTCAGGTCCAAAACAGAGGGTGCCATCAGTAGCATCTGTCTAGCGACTCCCGCAGAGGTCACTGGGAAGTCCCAGAGCCTTCCGCGCGATACTGGGGTCACTTGGGACGATAAACAGCAACTTCAGAGCCCGATGGGGAAGTCCTGCACTCCTCAGCCGGGCAAGAGGCTCACACCGGCTGAGAAAAGCCGCTGCGCCTCCATGGACGAGATCCTCTCACACTCCGGGACGCAGGCCACCAAACCCAGGACATCCATCCCCCGCTCTGCCACCTCTGCTCCCCCTGGCAACCTGCCGCCCATGAGCCAGCTGCAGGACCTAATCGCTCAGAAGCTGGAGAGAACTCAGGAGCTGCTGATGCAGGTGCAGGGTGCGAAGGGGGAGGAGGTGGAGCGGGGGAAGGGGAAAGGGAAGGACTCGCCAGGTTCCAAGGGCTCCAGGGGTTCCTCGGACGGGGCCCGGGCAGAGGCAGAGAGGCTGCTGAAGGAGGCAGCGTCCACATGGGGTCAGGCCAAGGATGTTCTAGAGGAGGTGAAGGAGCTGAGAGCGCTCTACCGTCAGCTGGACTCCCCGCCCGCCATCCCTGCCTCCCTCTCACCCCTCACACCCTCCAACAGCGGCAAGCAGACTGACTACAGGAAGAGCATGATGTGACCGTCAGAGAACTCAACACAGACTGGACTATGAATCCCTAAGCAAAAAAACAACTCAACATGCAAAGCCACAATAGTGTTAAATATGTCTGTTTCTCTCCTTCTGTGTCCTTTCATTTGATTGATGCTGTGACAAAGTGAGGACATTCAGTTGCCCAACGACGTCCCCTGTGCTTGACCACTGTGCCCTTACATGTCTGCTTGATGAAGGGTGTGGGGGGCAAAGCGAAGGGGCCAATCTAGGATCTGAGGTACATGTTGGCCAGGGAGTCCAGTAGAGATCCTGTCTCTCTGTACTGACCAGCTGCTGAAAGACCTTGTGATACTGCAGTGTCGGGTTTTGCCCACAATCTCAATGTTTTCCTCTGCGTTGGTTGTCAAAGAGGGGATGTTGCCAGGTTTGGGCGGGGAATCAGAAGGGCTTTGCTCTCCAGGGATAGACACACAGTGGTTGAGGATGACTCAGATTACAGGAAGGGAAACATGGTGTCCAGACCAGCCCGCATGTTGGGAATGTGAATGTTTTCCTTTTTCTGTTACTCAACACACTGGAAGGTTGGTCTGAGCCAGATTCCCAACAACCACCACTCTAAAAGCAACATCAGCCCACCGTACAGTACAGCATCCTCACTCCCTCTGCTGCTCTGGGAATGGAGCTCAGTGGACTCCTCATCTCTGCTGGTCCATTATGACTCACAGGGACAAGGGGAACCAGTTCACATAGTCAGAAAACACTGGCCTTCCATAGGGTGTTTCTGTCTGTTCCATGAGCCATATGATAGAGTCAAAATGGAGGACGTCTGTCTGGGTTGTGTTGTTACTAGATGGTACCTATTAGGACAGGGCTGTTCCTTTCCTGTAGGCCTACAACCAGTTGTCTTCAGCCTTGCCACTGCAGCCATTGATTCTCATGCTGCTGTAGAGCCATGGAGCCGGGGTGGCGTCTGTGTGTGTCTGGTATGAGTGGTGATTCTCATGCTACTGTAGAGCCATGGAGCCGGGATGGCGTCTGTGTGTGTCTGGTGTGAGTGGTGATTATCATGTTACTGTAGAGCCATGGAGCCGGGATGGCGTCTGTGTGTGTCTGGTGTGAGTGGTGAATATCATGCTACTGTAGAGCCATGGAGCCGGGATGGCGTCTGTGTGTGTCTGTTGTGAGTGGGAAGCATGACATAGAGGTCAGATGCAGTACTGAGGAGAGGAACCACTTGTAAGTGATTTGCTAAAATAGTAATAATAACAGAATTGCACTATGAAGGAAGGCTGTAAAACAAGAGGATGAAACTGGTGGGTGGAAACTGGAGAGCACAGATTCTGTTCATTCTGTTCTACATTTTTGATACGACAATCTAGTGTTTCTAGAAACATACTGACTGCATAGTTCCAACGCTGTGATACCTAAAACAGTCGCTCAGCTTGTTACTGTTTGAAAATCTGAGCTTCTCAAAGGTACAATGTGTGTAAACAATGCTGTTGATGAACGCATCCCTCCGGCTAGCTAACAGTGATGCTAATGCTTGACCTCTGACCTCCCTGTCCTACTTAAGGTCTTATAGGGTTTATGACAGAGAAGAGAGCTATGCAACGTAGCACGAACACACACAACCACAACGTGAGAGAGAGAGAGAGAGAGAGAGAGAGAGAGAGAGAGAGAGAGAGAGAGAGAGAGAGAGAGAGCGAGAGAGAGAGAGAGAGAGAGAGAGAGAGAGAGAGAGAGAGAGAGAGAGAGAGAGAGAGAGAGAGAGAGAGAGAGAGCAGCGGCCAATGGACTGCGTCGCCTAATCAAAACATCCAGTGCGCCTCTCTAGAGCACCCCGCCTTGTTTTATAGTCAGTAGCTACGCATGTTATGTGTTGGCACAGTGCTGTGGAAATGGTTCGCTCTGGACTGTCAGACGGACAAAAACAGTGTTATGATTATGTTGTTATCATTGTTTGTATTTTTTATTTGTTTAAAATGCTTTTGTAGGATGATTTAAGGCACGCTTTAGAGAAGAAAATGGCCGGGGCATTCTAGAATGTTCACGCTCTTAGAATACTCAACTGGAAACTCTGCATATTGTAGTGTTACTCTGTTTGTTCAACCAACAACCACAACCCAATAACAGAAGTCAAAAATCATTAACGTTGAAGTTGGATATGGACATAAATGAGGGTGAGGTGAAAAAGGTATGTTAGAAAGAAGACAAGAGGAAACATTTAACTGAGTAGGCCATAAACAATATTTTTACTAGTATGTCTATTATTGTTGTTGTTATTTAGTTTTATCTGGGATGAAGTACTCTCTTGTGTGAGGCTGAACACAAAATGTTTGTGCAATCCTAAAAGATTGATATGACAGCCGATGCACTGTACATACTCGGAGCAGTTTGAATCATCTCAAAGGATGTTGCTGTATTTTCTTATTGCGTTGCGTTATGATGGAGACGAAAGTGGCTTTGCTTTGCACTGATGTTCATCACTTCTGGACTGTCAAAGTACTTGAGACATAACCACTTGTGCAATTATAACAATCAGCCTAATTCAGACAACCAGTGTTCTACATTGAATGTTTGCTTTTTTAAGTCAAAACCTAGCCGAGAATTGTAATAAAATGATTTTTGTATGTCCATTCAGAAGAATACCCTACTGGAATATAGGGCTGGTTTTCATAGGAAATGCTGAGGTAGGAAGTGATTGATCCAAGCATTGTTTTTACGGCAGCAATAATACCATCTTCAAGCTATGCCAAAGATAATATGGCTGTACAAGGAAATAAAACTATTCCCATTGAAATACTTTGATAATGTAAATAAGGATGTTTCATATTTTCTAGTTGACAATGTAAACCTGTCAGCCTACTGGTTCTGACAACCATACCACATGTTGTGTGAAATGGTTGGTCACACCAACTCCAACCTTAATAATCCATTAAACACCAAGTCAACTTAACCTCTTCTCCAGCCGCAATGCATTCTGGGATATAATAATAATATAATATATGCCATTTGGCAGACACTTTTATCAAAAGCAATTTTTTTATTTACATTTACATTTAAGTCATTTAGCAGACGCTCTTATCCAGAGCGACTTATAAATTGGTGCATTCACCTTATGACATCCAGTGGAACAGCCACTTTACAATAGTGCATCTAGATCATTTTAAGGGGGGGGGGGGCAGAAGGATTGCTTTATCCTATTTTACCAGGTAAGTTGACTGAGAACACGTTCTCATTTGCAGCAATGACCTGGGGAATAGTTACAGGGGAGAGGAGGGGAATGAATGAGCCAATTGTAAACTGGGGATTATTAGGTGACCATGATGGTTTGAGGGCCAGATTGGGAATTTAGCCAGGACACCGGGGTTAACACCCCTACTCTTACGATAAGTGCCATGGGATCTTTAATGACCTCAGAGAGTCAGGACACCCGTTTAACGTCCCATCCGAAAGACGGCACCCTACACAGGGCAGTGTCCCCAATCACTGCCCTGGGGCATTGGGATATTTTTTAAACCAGAGGAAAGAGTGCCTCCTACTGGCCCTCCAACACCACTTCCAGCAGCATCTGGTCTCCCATCCAGGGCCTGACCAGGACCAACCCTGCTTAGCTTCAGAAGCAAGCCAGTAGTGGTATGCAGGGTGGTATGCTGCTGCTACAGTCATGCACGCATCCATTTTATGTATGGGTGGCCCCTGGAATCGAACCCTCAGGTATGGCAGTACAAGTGCCGTGCTCTACCACCTGAGCCATACAGGACCAGGATACAGGATCTGTGGCCACAAGTTGTGAAATCCAGCCAATATTGGCCACACAAGGTCACACACAAACACATAACATTCCATCATGACTGTTTTGTTATTTCTGTAAGGTGAAATGTCTTCCTTCTTTTTATGTATGACATTTTTATGTTGTCATACTTTCAGTTTCCTTTCCAATTTTGTTCACCAAATGTGGGTCCGGCACCAAAACAGTAACTACCGCAGCCTTAAATACCAAGAGGAATATAGGAAAGTTACTCAGCAACTACAATGATTGTCCCCCAGCTATTTACAAAATCCTAATTCTTGTGCATTATGGATGAGATGAAGATTGTACCATAGGAATACAATAGCAGAGTAGGAGCTAGGTGGATTACTAGATGGGAATGGAGAAGGCATTGTACACAGACTCAGAGGTTTAAATCCTGCTCCCTCAGGGGTCCATTTTAATCAATTGTGCTAAACAAAAGAAATGGAAAATGTACTTTCTCTTCATTTTTGACCAAATCTGTTCAAGAGCATTTGAAACTACACTCACACTCTCTCTGCCAGTCTGTAGAAACTGTATGTGCACACACACACACACACACACACACACACACACACACACACACACACACACACACACACACACACACACACACACACACACACACACACACACACACACACACACACACACACACACACACACACACACACACACAGAGACAAACACACGTCACACACACACAGGAATGATTCCATGCATGTGTGCACCTCACACCATGTGGCAGGAGCAGCCTGCTAGTCCGACATAGACAGACAGAGAGCTGGGCCTACGGCATGACGGACTGTGTGTTATCATCCTCCTGTGTTGTCACTGCCAAAGACAGTACAGAGATGGTGGCACCTCCTTAAAACTGGGTGAGATGTGGCACCGATGTTCACAGCCCCATAGAGGCAGGAAGAGAAACAGATACTGACAGTGATTTTAAATGAGACACAAAAATACACCACAGAAATGAAGAAGCCAGAACACAGCCGAGAGAAGTCTACTGTGTGAATAGAATACAACCAATACATCCTCTACCCAATGCACACTTAAATCTGCATACATATTACCCTGTCTTTCTCTCGCTCTGTCTCTCTTTCGTTCTCTCTCTGTCTCTCATTCTCTCGCTCTCTGTCTCTCTTTCTCGCTCACTCTCGCGCACTCTTTCTCGCTCACTCTCTGTCTCTCGTTCTTTCTCTCGCGCTGTCTCTCTCTCTCTCTCTCTCGGCCTGTGGAGATCTCGACACTCCATAGGGCAGAATCCCCTCCCAGAGGGCAGCAGGCCCCTGTGGCCTCCACGCCAAGCCCTGCTCATTAAACACATGAGAGAGGTCCCTCTGCCTCCTCAAATTAGTACTGACGCTGCTCTGCTCCGTGCCTAGCTGCAGTCACACTCCAGATGTCAACACTTCATCCAACAGCGCAGCAGACAGGAAGAAGCTTGCTGTCACCACGAGTCTAATGGGTGTATGTGATTTTATGAGCGACACTCCGCGTTGACTTACACATTGAGGAAGAAAAGCATCTTATGGTCACCTCAAGCATCCTTGAGGTATTTGTTTATCACACGTGTTACCGTCACTGTAGGCCGTCATTGTAAATAAGAATTTGTTCTTAACTGACTTGCCTAGTAAAATAAAGGTTGAATAAAAAAATATGTATATATTGAAAAAATATACATAAACTCAGCAAAAAAAGAAACGCCCTCTCACTGTCAACTGTCAACTCTCACTGTAAACTGTGTTGCAAACTTAACATGTGTAAATATTTGTATGAACATAACAAGATTCAACAACTGAGACATAAACTGAACAAATTCCACAGACATGTGACTAACAGAAATGGAATAATGTGTCCCTGAACAAAGGGGGGGGGGGGGGGGTTCAAAATCAAAAGTAACAGTCAGTATCTGGTGTGGCCACCAGCTGCATTAAGTACTGCAGTGAATCTCCTCATGGACTGCACCAGATTTGCCAGTTCTTGCTGTGAGATGTTACCACACTCTTCCACCAAGGCACCAGCAAGTTCCCGGTCATTTCTGGGGGGAATGGCCCTAGCCCTCACCCTCCGATCCCAACAGGTCCCAGACGTGCTCAATGGGATTGAGATCCGTGCTCTTCGCTGGCCATGGCAGAACACTGACATTCCTGTCTTGCAGGAAATCACGCACAGAACGAGCAGTATAGCTGGTGGCATTGTCATGCTGGAGGGTCATGTCAGGATGAGTCTGCAGGAAGGGTAGCACATGAGGGAGGAGGATTTCTTCCCTGTAACGCACAGCATTGAGATAGCCTGCAATGACAACAAGCTCAGTCCGATGAAGCTGTGACACACCGCCACAGACCATAATGGACCCTCCACCTCCAAATCGATCCCGCTCCAGAGTACAGGCCTCGGTGTAAAGCTCATTCCTTCAACGATAAACGCAAATCCGAATCCTGACGTTAGCTAGTCTTGTGGTTACGGTTAAAGGGTAGGTAGCATAAACGTAACCACATGTAACATGTGGATTTGCATTAGTATACACATCAAAGGTTCCAATGCCAAGTTACGACTCACTGTAAAAATAACACCTGTTATTTCATAAAACCGATCAGAATTCCGAAAAATGCCGTAGTCATGTTGGAAAATGTTTTTCTGGGGTGTGATGTAATATGGAGGATCTGGCAAGCAGGCCTATTCCCTATAATGTAAACAGAAATAACTTAAAATATATATCTTCAAATTAAACCAAATAGTTTGCACTCATGACTACTGGTTTCAATAAAATCTTCAGCCAATTTACAAGCAAATAGTTTATAATTTATTTTGACAAATCAACTTGCAAGGTTACAAGCCAACTTGCCTGCTAACGTTAGACCTACCAGCGTGCTAATGTTACGTTTACATTGAATCAACTCGCAAGGTTACTAGACAACTAGCCTGCTAATGTTAGCCCTACTAGCCTGCTAACATTAGCCCTACCAGCCTGCAAATGTTACATTAGCACTGAATGAGTCACCCAGTTGCTTTCAACACCTAGCTTGCAGCTACATTAAAGTAAAACAACGTTTTGGAAATATATAATGCCATTTAACTGTCACACCCTGATCTGTTTCACCTGTCCTTGTGCTTGTCTCCACCCCCCTCCATGTGTCGCCATCTTCCCAATTATCCCCTGTGTATTTATACCTGTGTTCTCTGTCTGTTTGTTGCCAGTTCGTCTTGTTTGTCAAGCTTATCAGCGGTTTTCCTGTCAACTCCTGTTTTTCCCAGTCTCTCTTTTTCTCGTCCTCCTGGTTTTTCACCCTTGTCTGTCCTGACTCAGTACCCGCCCGCCTGACCACTCTGCCTGTCCCTGACCCTGAGTCTACCTGCCGTCCTGTACCTTCGCTCCACCTCTGGATTACCGACCTCTGCCTGACCTGACCCTGAGCCTACCTGCCGTCCTGTATCTTTGCTCCACCTCTGGATTACCGACCTCTGCCTGACCTGACCCTGAGCCTGCCTGCCATCCTGTACCTTGGCCTCTACTCTGGATTACCGACCTCTGCCTGACCTGACCCTGAGCCTGCCTGCCATCCTGTATCTTTGCCCCACCTCTGGATTACCGACCTCTGCCTGACCTGACCCTGAGCCTGCCTGCCATCCTGTACCTTGGCCTCTACTCTGGATTATCGACCCCTTGCCTGCCCCTGTGGTTACAATAAACATTGTTACTTCACAAAGTCTGCTCTTGGGTCTTACCTTGATACCTGATACTAACCAGTTATCAAAGAATATTAGCTACATGCAGTTATCTTAGCAAGAATGCTAGCCAGTCAGCTAATGTTAGCTATTTAGCCAACTTGCTATTAGCCTAGTCAGCCTAGCCAACCACCACGGTTATGGTCGGCAAGCTAGAGCCCAACTACAGTAGACCAGCTTGAACACAACTAACACAACACAACTAAAACATAATCGCAGATTAAAAGCGAAGAGAGAGCAGAGATTTACAGATTGATGGCTCGGGCCCATTCGATGGTAAAACTTTTAAAAGAGTGCAGGCTGAGTTAGCTACGAAAGCAAGGGGGAGGTTGGCGCTTCACCAGGCTGAGGGAGAGTCAGGGACATCCAATAGCTATATAGAGAGAAAAATCAAAAGCAGATAGATTCTGCTAAGGTGGAAAAAGTTACAAAACTCCCATAGCCTACTTCACAGAGAACATGCCGAAAAGTTGACAAAACAAAAAGGAGAACAGACAAGATACTACACAATTAGAGCCAGCATGTATGATTTTCTCTTTCGTTTTGAGCCCACGGCAAGATGACACCAGAGCCTGCCGTGCTATCGGGTTCCCACTAGATAAAACAGCCACAAAGTCTGTGAACAGCATGGGATGTGGGTAACGTTAGTGAGCTTGAGCTAGCTACTGCGCTAGCATACAAACTCGGTAGCACTGAGTAGATCCTCCATATGACGTTGAGAAATAGTTAATTGTGGGTAGTTAAGAAGATATCCAGAAACAAGTTAATAAATATGTAATAACCCAAAATCATAACTATGTTTGTATAGGTAACCAGATCATGGCTACAACTAAGTTACTAAGTCTTTGACCACACTGTGTTGTTACATTGATGTCATTATTACTACCCTTTAAGGTTAGAATATAGATTAGGGTTACGTTAAAGGGTTAAGGTTATCATTAGGGGAAGGGTCAGCTAAGTAGTTGCAAAGTAGCTAAAAATTTGTAAGTAGTTGCAAAGTTGTTAACTAGCTAAAGTTGTCTGTGATGAGATTCGAATATGCAACCTTTGGGTTGCTAGACATTCACGTTATACGCCCAACCATCTACCATGACCAACCAATCTCCTTTCGTTTTTGCCTTAAGTAACCTTCTGTCTTATGTTACGATACCAAACATAACATATCATACTAATTTGAGTAAGCAAATTTACATTTACTATTTTACGTCTAGTCTATGAGACCAGGCTCGTGTTACCCAATTAACATTAGTGTTCAGTGAATATAAACTATGAGCAAGAAAAAGGAAGATAAGAATGTCTACAACACAAGTGCCTCTTCCTGATTCCACTCGGCTGTGTGCGGTTAGTCACGGACTGTGTCTAGAAATAACAGAAGCAGAGCCGATCACGCTCCTCTCAGCAACACACACACGGTCTGGTCTGTCTGTCTCAGACGGTGTCATGGCTCTGTTCAGAGCAGCCTAAGTACTTAAATTGAGCGTTCTTGGCTCAGTTCCATCATTTCCACTCAAACATTACATTTTCTTGGGGTGAAAAAAAATCTGAAAAACTTGGAGGTTTATCCAACTGGCCTGTGATCTTCTTATGACTGATGTTCCAAGAACTCTGTCTTGCATGTGTTTTCTCAAAGATGAATAGTCAGATTTGTCAAAACATTTAAGCAACCCATGCTATATAATGTAATAAAGTATTACATAGCAACAAATCTTTATCTGGTGCTAACATGGTGTGTCCAAACCCAATATACGACTCCATCTATGTTCTGCCAGAGAGACCTCTCCTTGGCATTTAGCCATATTGACTTATACCACCTCAAAGAATACTGCAGCATATGTTGCACATTTCTCCTTTTAAATTCTACTCTAATGCTGTTTCCACATTGGTGTTCCAGTCCAACTCAAGCTGTTTCATTTTACCACACTGCATGATGGGAGTGAGACAGATGTCCTGCCAACAGGCATTCTGGGTACAGAGCTCATGTCGTGGAAACCATGCAAAGCTGCTGCTCTCCGGGTCTGCCTTTGATTTGTATAAATTTGCCTTCCAGAATTGGCCCTATTCCCACTGTATTTGTAAACTCAGCAAAAAAATAAACATACCTTTTTCAGGACCTTGTTTTCCAAATAAATCTAAATAACTTCACAGATCTTCATTGTAAAGGGTTTAAACACTGTTTCCCATGCTTGTTCAATGAATCATAAACAATTAATGAACATGCACCTGTGGAGCAGTCGTAATGACACTAACAGCTTAGAGACGGTAGTCACAGTTATGAAAACGTAGGACACTAAAGAAGGCCTTTCTACTGACTCTGAAAAACACCAAAAGAAAGACGCCAAGGGTCCCTGCTCATCTGCATGAACGTGCCTTAGGCATGCTGCAAGGAGGCATGACACCTGCGGGACAGGTACAGGATGGAAACAAGAACTGCCCGAGATACACCAGGAACGCACAATCCCTCCATCAGTGCTCAGACTGTCCTCAATAGGTTGAGAAAGGCTGGACTGGGGGCTTGTAGGCCTGTTGTAGGCCTGTTGTAGGCTTGTAGGCCTGTTCTCTTCCGGCGCCGACCGAGATGGCCGCCTCGCTTCGCGTTCCTAGGGAACTATCCAGTATTTAGTTTTTTTATGTGTTATTCCTTACATTGGTACCCCAGGTAATCTTAGGTTTCATTACATACAGTCGGGAGGAACTACTGAATATAAGAGCAACGTCAACTCACCATCGTTAGAACCAGGAATATGACTTTCCCGAAGAGGATCCTGTGTTTTGCCTTCCACCCAATACAATGGATCTGATCCCAGCCGGTGACCCTAAACAACGACGCCGAAAAGGGGCAAACGAAGCGGTCTCCTGGTCAGGCTTCGGAGACGGTGTCACACCCTGGCCTCTGTTATATTGATTTTCTTTATTTAGTTTAGTTAGGTCAGGGTGTGACATGGGGGGATGTTTGTGTGTTTTGTCTAGTTTAGGGTGTGTGTATTGTTTAAGGGGTTTTTAGTATGTATGGGGTTGTGTTCAGTGTAGGTGTTTAGGAAAGTCTATGGTTGCCTGATTTGGTTCTCAATCAGAGACAGCTGTTTATTGTTGTCTCTGATTGGGAGCCATATTTAAGGCAGCCATAGGCTTTAGGTGTTTGTGGGTAATTGTCTATGTTGAACGTTTGTAGCTTGTGTATGCACTTACGTTTGTAGCTTCACGGTCGTTTGTTGTTTTGTTTTGTAAAAGTGTTCGTTTCGTGTTTCATCATCTTTAAATAAAGAAGATGTCTTCATATCCCGCTGCGCCTTGATCCGCTTATTATGACGATCGTGACAGACGGACACATCGCGCTCCACTCCCTAGCATACTACTCGCCAATGTCCAGTCTCTTGACAATAAGGTTGATGAAATCCGAGCAAGGGTAACATTCCAGAGAGACATCAGGGATTGTAACTTTCTTTGCTTCATGGAAACATGGCTCACTCAAGAGACGCTAACGGAATCGGTGCAGCCAGCTGGTTTCTTCACGCATTGCGCCGACAGAAACAAACATATTTCTGGTAAGAAGAGGGGCGGGGGTGTATGCCTTATGATCAACGAGACGTGGTGTGATCATAACAACATACAGGAACTCAAGTCATTCTGTTCACCAGATTTAGAATTCCTCACAATCAAATGTCGACCGCATTATCTACCAAGGGAATTCTCTTCGATTATAATCACAGCCGTATATATCCCCCCCCAAGCAGACACATCGGTGCCCCTGAACGAACTTTATCTGACTCTTTGTAAACTGGAAACCACACAACCTGAGGCTGCATTCATCGTAGCTGGGGATTTTAACAAGGCTAATCTGAAAACAAAACTCCCCAAATTCTATCAGCATATCGATTGTGCTACCAGGGCTGGTAAAACCTTGGATCATTGTTGTACTAACTTCCGCGACGCATATAAGGCCCTCCCCCGCCCTTCTTTTGAAAAAGCTGACCACGAAACCATTTTGTTGCTTCCAGCCTACAAACAGAAACTAAAACAACAAGCTCCCGCGCTCAGATCTGTTCAACGCTGGTCCGACAAATCTGATTCCACGCTCCAAGACTCCTTCAATCACATGGATTGGGATATGTTCCGCATTGCGTCCAACAACAACATTGACGAATACGCTGATTCGGTGATCGAGTTCATTAGAAAGTGCATTGACGATGTCGTACCCACAGCAACGATTAAAACATTCCCAAACCAGAAAACGTGGATTGATGGCAGCATTCGCGTGAAACTGAAAGCGCAAACCACTGCTTTTAACCAGGGCAAGGTGACCGGAAACATGACCGAATACAAACAGTGTAGCTATTCCATCCGCAAGGCAATCAAACAAGCTAAGTCCCAGTATAGAGACAAAGTAGAGTCGCAATTCAACAGCTCAGACACAAGAGGTATGTGGCAGGGTCTACAGTCAATCACGGATTACAAAAGGAAAACCAGCCCCGTCGCGGACCAGGATGTCTTGCTCCCAGACAGACTAAATAACTTTTTTTCTCGCTTTGAGGACAATACAGCGCCACTGACACGGCCCGCTACCAAAACCTGCGGGCTCTCCTTCACTGCAGCCGAGGTGAGTAAAACATTTAAACGTGTTAACCCTCGCAAGGCTGCAGGCCCAGACGGCATTCCCAGCCGCGTCCTCAGAGCATGCGCAGACCAGCTGTCTGGTGTGTTTAAGGACATATTCAATCAATCCTTATCCCAGTCTGTTGTTCCCACATGCTTCAAGAGGGCCACCATTGTTCCTGTTCCCAAGAAAGCTAAGGTAACTGAGCTAAACGACTACCGCCCCGTAGCACTCACTTCCGTCATCATGAAGTGCTTTGAGAGACTAGTCAAGGACCATATCACCTCCACCCTACCTGACACCCTAGACCCACTCCAATTTGCTTACCGACCCAATAGGTCCACAGACGACGCAATCGCAACCACACTGCACACTGCCCTAACCCATCTGGACAAGAGGAATACCTATGTGAGAATGCTGTTCATCGACTACAGCTCAGCATTTAACACCATAGTACCCTCCAAACTCGTCATCAAGCTCGAGACCCTGGGTCTCGACCCCGCCCTGTGCAACTGGGTCCTGGACTTCCTGATGGGCCGCCCCCAGGTGGTGAGGGTAGGTAACAACATCTCCACCCCGCTGATCCTCAACACTGGGGCCCCACAAGGGTGCGTTCTGAGCCCTCTCCTGTACTCCCTGTTCACCCACGACTGCGTGGCCATGCACGCCTCCAACTCAATCATCAAGTTTGCGGACGACACTACAGTGGTAGGCTTGATTACCAACAACGACGAGACGGCCTACAGGGAGGAGGTGAGGGCCCTCGGAGTGTGGTGTCAGGAAAATAATCTCACACTCAACGTCAACAAAACAAAAGAGATGATTATGGACTTCAGGAAACAGCAGAGGGAGCACTCCCCTATCCACATCGACGGGACAGTAGTGGAGAAGGTGGAAAGTTTTAAGTTCCTCGGTGTACACATCACGGACAAACTGAATTGGTCCACCCACACAGACAGCGTTGTGAAGAAGGCGCAGCAGCGCCTCTTCAACCTCAGGAGGCTGAAGAAATTCGGCTTGTCACCAAAAGCACTCACAAACTTCTACAGATGCACAATCGAGAGCATCCTGTCGGGCTGTATCACCGCCTGGTACGGCAACTGCTCCGCCCACAACCGTAAGGCTCTCCAGAGGGTAGTGAGGTCTGCACAACGCATCACCGGGGGCAAACTACCTGCCCTCCAGGACACCTACACCACCCGATGTCACAGGAATGCCATAAAGATCATCAAGGACAACAACCACCCGAGCCACTGCCTGTTCACCCCGCTATCATCCGGAAGGCGAGGTCAGTACAGGTGCATCAAAGCAGGGACCGAGAGACTGAAAAACAGCTTCTATCTCAAGGCCATCAGACTGTTAAACAGCCACCACTAACATTTAGTGGCCGCTGCCAACATACTGACTCAACTCCAGCCACTTTAATAATGGGAATTGATGGAAATTATGTAAACATTTATCACTAGCCACTTTAAACAATGCCACTTAATATAATGTTTACATACCCTACATTACCCATCTCATATGTATATGTATATACTGTACTGTATATCATCCACTGCATCCTGCCATCTTTATGTAACACATGTATCACTAGCCACTTTAAACTATGCCACTTTATGTTTACATACCCTACATTACTCATCTCATATGTATAGACTGTACACTATACCATCTACTGCATCTTGCCTATGCCGTTCCGTACCATCACTCATTCATATATCTTTATGTACATATTCTTTATCCCTTTACACTTGTGTGTATAAGGTAGCAGTTGTGGAATTGTTAGGTTAGATTACTTGTTGGTTATTACTGCATTGTCGGAACTAGAAGCACAAGCATTTCGCTACACTCGCATTAACATCTGCTAACCATGTGTATGTGACAAATAAAAATTTGATTTGATTTGTAAGGCAGGTCCTCACCAAACATCACCGGCAACAACGTCGCCTATGGGTACAAACCCACCGTCACTGGACGAGACAAAACTGGCAAATCTGGTGCAGTCCATGAGGAGGAGATGCACTGCAGTACTTAATGCAGCTGGTGGCCACACCAGATGCCGACTGTTACTTTTGATTTTGACCCCCCCCCCCCCCCTTTGTTCAGGGACACATTATTCCATTTCTGTTTGGTCACATGTCTGTGGAACTTGTTCAGTTTATGTCTCAGTTGTTGAATCTTGTTATGTTCATACAAATATTTACACATGTTAAGTTTGCTGAAAATAAATGCAGTTGACAGTGAGAGGACGCTTATTTTTTTTCTGAGTTGATATTTGTCCTTTGTTTACCATGGTGCTGTCAATTATTGTTACAATGTCCGTTGGTGCGTGTGAGTACCTGTGCTGTGTGTTTGGGCTTTCGTGCCATTGTGGATTGCGCAGATGATTATGGGTCTCGTCCCGTGTGATAATCATTGTGCGCGTGTGTTATCTATTCAAGGTTCTCCTCGTCTTTTGTTTGGGTTTCAACCCTCTGTTTTTGTTACTTGTTTGTTTGGTTTTCGTCCCGTGCTTTTACACGCCACGCCGTAATTTGGTGCGTAATAAAAAAAACGATTACGCATTCCTGCGCCTCTCTCCCGAATCATTTATATCAGCGTGACACTATATCTCTGGAATACTACAACTGACAAAGTTTGTGAGTGTTCATACGCCATGACACCTGCAAAGAATGTTCTGCTCTAACCTTATTGCAGGACAATATGCTACTGGCCAATATTCCTGAGCTTGTCATTCAGACAAGTCTGCATCATGTAAAGAGACCAGGGGCTCTATTCAATCTGCATTGCGGAATTTCTGCTTTACAGCGTGATTCAAATTTAAAGGCAATGTTCTCACTTTAGTGGAGACCGCATTCACGGTAAAAGTTGCATATGTTGGCTGAATCTGAAACGACCTTTACATTTCTATTGAGGAATCTGTGACGCTTCAGCCATACAGACTGAATAGAGACCCAAGTCATGAGATCATTGGGCACTAAAGCAGGCTATCATTTATTTTTTACATTCACTTTACATTTTGTTTTGCCTAGCTATATCCAAGCTCATTTGATTTGACTTTGCTTACATCTGATTTTGCCTTGAACTATTTGCAACTTCCCTCACCCCATCAGAAGATGATGTATTTTGTGAATGTGCTCTGTTGTGTTCAGTGGGGATTTATTTTAGCTTTGATCACCATGGAGATTTGGTTGTGATGGGGTGAGATTGTGTTGGGCTGAGCCTCCAGGTCCAGGGGGAGAGGAAAGAAGAGGAGGAGAGAGGGGAGAGAAGGGAAGGAGAGGAAGAGAGAGGACATGAGAGGAGAAGGAGAAAGGAGGAGAAATGGGAGAGGAGAGGAAGGGAGAGGAGTAGAGGGGAAAGGAGGGGAGAGGAGACGCCCTCCAGCTGCTTGGCCTTTGTACCCGTCTGACTCTGCTCCTCTCTGGGGATGGGACACAGTCTCTGAGCTCTCTAGGGGATTCAAGATGGTAGGAGCAGTGGGCTGTGAGGGATAGAGCGGGAGGACACAGGCAGTGTGTGTGTTTGAATGTGTGTGTGTGTGTGTGCGTGTGCGTGTGCGTGTGCGTGTGTGTGTGTTTAATTCCAGGGATGTGTTCTGCTGATACACTCCTTTTGGGAGATTCCCTTCTTTGCTGTGTCAGCAGTCTGTCAGAGTGTTAAAAGACAGCCGAAGCTCCAGTGAGACCACTGACCTCCTGTAAGTGTGCACTGGCTTGCTTCTGTGTGTGGAAACGGGGAACCATTTGTTAAGAAGAAAAGAAATCACAAATCCCCCATTGACAACCATACATAATTGATGCATAAGTTAACCATGCTTAGCCATGTGTGCATATGGAAGGTAGGCAGGCAGACAAAAAGCCCAGCGTAACTGCAGCGGCTCAGGGGCAAACCCTTCCCCCTAAAAGCTGATTGTCCATATAAGGCAAGGAGCAGCCCGAGCACTGTGATTTGCTGGCTTACAGACACAGTGAGGGAGGAGGGGAAGGTTAATGCTGTTGTGTGTG